>NW_019384752.1:340254-349325 GCF_000671375.1 Centruroides sculpturatus | reverse complement strand
TTTTATTTTAGTTTTAAAAAGTTAAATAAATTTTATAGGAGAATTGAATTAATTTGTTTTTTATTTTAGAATCGAATTAATTTACTATTTTTTAAATACTAATTAATCATTAATTAATATTTCAGTGATATTTTCTAAGTTATAATTAAAATATATTTAACAATGGTTGAAAGAACAAGGCCGTCTGAAGACCATCTGTTCGATTATATCGAAACACAATACTTATCACGTTTTGAATAATAATTACATGATATCGAATGTTCTTAATACAAAATAAATCATCGATCTTTAATTACAATTAAATATAACGTTATATAATACATTACAGGTTATAGACATTGGCATGCAGACATCCGCATGGATGATACACCCCTGGAGGGGTCCTTGGGCTTTACTTGTAAATTGAAGACGTCAGTTCCTTTTTTGGGACGAGATATGTTAGAAAAACAGAAAAAAGAAGGTTTAAAGAAAAGATTAGTTTGTTTTACATTAGATGAGTAAGTTTATTTTAAAATATCTCAATTAAAATTTAATATAAAATGAATTATATACATTTATAATTTTGAGTATTAATATACTCATTTATTAATTATTTAAATAAAAAAAATATCCTTAAATGAGGAAAATAATTAACAAATATTATTTGCTACTGTTTAAAACCTGTAGTATCGATTTTTTAAATTAAAAATTATTGTAAAGTATTCAGTATAAAATTATTCAGAGGATAGGATTTTGGGTGTGTTCAGAAAATATTTGAGAGTGGAACCTAGAATTAAAATAATATAAAATTTATATATATACACTATAATTCTATTTTCTTCCTCAGTAATTCGTATATTTTCCTATATTATACAGTACTTATTCTAACTTTATATGTCAAAAAAATCTCTCGACACACATCTTAGTTTGAAAATATGTTAAATATATTATATATAAATATAAAATGAACTGGTTATAAATTTTTATATATATAAAATAATATTTTTTAAATGAAATCGAACTGTCAATAGAGGATATTCTTTGGCACGCTATAAAAGAATATATACTTGACATACAGAATGGGTAAAATTCGAATTTAGTTATTTGAAAATAGAAAATTTATTATTTAAGATATAGGCTACTGTTCCATATTTTAAAAATACGGAACAGTGCATCTTAAATCATAATTATTTCAATGATATAATAAATTATGTAATAGTATTGTGATAAGATTGATTTTGTAACATTGTTTAGGAGATACTGATAATGCGTAGTGGTCTACATTTTAGTATAAAATATGGGAAAATATATTAGTTATGGCGAGTTACAATTTATATATTAAAATTTATTATATAATAGTAAATCTTTACATATGTATAATACAAGAAAAATAGATGTTTATCAGAAAATAACTGTCCAGTTACATTCACTGAATGTGTAGTCCTGGATTTAGAATAATGAGATCAGTGATAAATATATTTGTATATAAATATTGGGCATTCCTTCCTAGAATTAGGTCAAAGATTACATTTCTTTGATGAATGCTTACTACAGAATCTTTTTTTTTTTTTTATCGACAGTAGTTTACAAGCCTATTTGTAATACAGACAGATCAAATAACCACAAAGAGTATGAAATTGTTTTAAAAAATGTAAGGGATTATGCTGCTGTTATTCTACTTCTTAAATTTGTATCTTGAGAAACCTGAGATACATTTTGTTTTCATGATTTTTCATAAATATATAATAGATAATAGAATTGTTTTGAATTTCTGAATTACTAGACAATTTAAAATTTGGGTGTCATATTCACACTTGAAACTGAATCTGTCTCCTAACGATTTGAAACCACCTTTCATGGTTAATGAATGATGATTGTCGTCGTTATAAAAAAAAAAAAAATATTAGTTAATTATTGACGTGATTTTATTCATTTTCTGAAATTAATTAAAATATTTCTCTTCCTCAGACCCATACCTTTGTGGGGTTTAGAAGCCATATGGCGCAATAATAGAATAGTTGGATTTCTTAGAAGAGGTGATTATGCCTTCGCTCTAGGAAAGAGCATTGGTTACGGATATGTAAAAGCCCCGGGAGGTGACAACATCAGTATCGATTACATTAAAAGTGGAGATTATAAATTGGAATGCATGGGCGTAACTTATCCTGCCAACGTGCACTTAAAAACGCCATTTGATCCTGCTAATAAAAGAATAAAGGGAATATACGACGAACCTCTACCTATATACGCAGATAAATACGTTTAATTAATGTTTTATACATTAAGAATTTACATTTGAATGATATATTTCCGTAAATATGTAATATAATTTTTTTATTATTATTATTATTAAAAGAATCAAGAATGGTTATAAACTATAGAATTTATTATATAGATTAATCTGTTTTTTAATTTAATTTTAATAAATTCTTTTGAAAATCTGTTTAAAATAATAATTAAAATTTAAAAAATTATTTTATAGCAATATTTTTATGCTTTTATTACAATATAAATACAAGTATTCAAGGTTAGAAAGATAATTTATAAAGAATTTTCTTTTGTTATTTTTATAGATTTTTTTTTTCCAAATTAATTTTAAAAGAACTTTTCCGTTTTCTACAGAATAGAACTAACTCTAACAGGTTCTTAAAAGAACTATTAAGAACTTATTAGAATCACGTTCTTGTTAATGAATGGAGCAAAAAATAATAATAATAATCTTTCTTCATTTAACATCTGTTGACGAAAGATAGATTTAGTATTATTCAGAAAACGAAGGTCGAACGTAACTGATATTAATCTTAATAAATTTTCTAACTAAAATGAAAATAATTCATCCGAATTGAACCGCATTCATTGTATTAGTGACATCCATGAAAACATTAAGATTGAAATCTTCTTTTAAACTTTTTAAAACAAATTTGTTTAAAAAATAAAACAACATTCCGACGATAAAAAAGAAAGAAAGAAAAATTCTAATTTCAAACTAAGATAGAATCACTACTATTAAAAAAATAATAATAATAGAATAAAATTCTTATGCATCATTTATCATACTGTCACATTGTTAACGGTGTCATGCGTGTCGATGCATTGAGAGACTATTCTACTAGAGGCGATGAAAAGTAATTTAGTCTCCCCTACATACATAAAAATAAAATTTAATGATTTGAAAAGTTTTAATATTTGAGCGACATTTTCTTAAAAACTTGCCTTGTAACAGATTGATTATTGAAAAAGTACTAATTAACATAACATTCTTGGATGAACAATTCAGCCGTATACATTGTTAGACAATTTGAATAACACTATTCAATGTTACCAGTTTTTATAAGAATCTTAGTATTAATTTCTATTGTATATATAAAACGAATAATAATACATCGATTATTATTATAATGAAAGTCACACTTGCTTATTGTTACTAATAATGATATTTTAGAGAGAGATTACAGATGTAAGTAGAAAATTCTACGTTAAAAGAGTGCAGTGAACCTTGCGATGGAATGGGGTTTCTTCAATTGTAATGCCTTGTTACTTATTGCTTGTGGCAATTATTTAATGGTTTGGCCGCATCTGACGAATAGGTAATACAATATGTGAAGTCTCATTAATTCTGAAAAGAAGTCTTCTGAAAATGGAAAGTATTTATTTAAAAAAAAAATTTAGGCTAGCTGTGCTTGAATATAAACTAGAATGCCAATTAAGATTCGCATTTAAAAAAAAAAAGTTAAGCTGCCTAGTTAATTAGATCCGTAATTAATACATTATTGACAGAATTAATTAATTGAATTTTTAATAGTTTATGATCAGGTCCAGATGAGTTTAAATGCGTGAGGCCTTTAACTTTATTCTCGTAGCTTGAAGCAGTAGTTTAAGTTTGTTTATTTCTAAACTAAACGAGCTAAACTTAAAGCCTCAAGCTATGAAGTTTGAAAGCTCACGCTTTTAAATTCATTATTTGGTGGAAGGAAAGATCTCTTATGTTATAGCTTATTTCATCTTTATGACTAACAAATAAATTGTCATTTCTGTTAAGTCATTACTATCAGAAATTCAGAAATTAATTATGAATTTGGCTTTTAATTTGTATCTGTTAAAAAAAAAATTAGAAAATGTCAAATATATATTACCTCAATTTTATGTAATAACGGATTATTCAAATTGCTCACAGCAGGCTATTAAGAGGCCATTCGAAAATTATTGGACCAGCATAAAATACTGAAAAATCCGGTTATAATCGGATCCGTGTAACAATTTTGTTAAGATTATAGGAGATCTATTTACAGTTCTAGCTTAAAAAAGATCATGAAAAAAAAATAAACTGGTTTAGATCCATTATCAAGTCTAGCCGAATCATTTGGAATCAAACCCCTCTTCATCACCGAATCGATAAAATGATTGCCACATATAATTTTCATGCATTTAATGTCGGTCATCAAAATTATTCGAATCTTACATTCAAAGTTGAGCTTTGAAGAAATTTTTATATGTTGCGGGTTTTTCACAATCTTAGAAATATAGAAATAGGACTAAAAATCTATTATGAACTTTCTCAAGTCATCTCAAGTCCCGAGACGTTCATAAAGTGAAGTTCATAACGAAAGAAATTCCTATATGTGAAAAGTATTGGGACCATATTTTATATATATTAATTAAAAAATTCCTCTATATTTTGCCAAACTTTATTATTTAAAAAATCAACGCTTTTTAATAAATAACCTGGGGCTTCAAAAAGGTAAGTGGCTCAGGTCTCTCAAGACATTTGAAGGGCCCAGGAATCATCTCAGTTTTTATTGCTATTATCATTGTGATCACAATTTATTACAAAAAATAATTGGCTAACTATTGATATTTCTGTTTATCTGTGAAAATAAACATCATTTAGGAATTTTCAGGATTTTAATGAATTGGTTAAGGGATGGGCAACATTTTCAAGCGTGCGTGCCAAAATCGACAAATCTATGTTGCAAAATTTTCTCACTTGTCAACCAAAATTTGTGTACTTATTACTAAAACAATTGATAGTGTTTGCTTCTTTTGTTGCATTTTTATTTAGTATCAATAAAACTGTATTCTATTAATTTAATATATACAATGTTGGATATTTACTTTTTAAGGTGAGCCCTTGGTTGCGTGACGGAAAAAGTCGTTGGCGTGCCAATGGTGGCCCATCCCTGAACTAGTTAATGTTCAGCTGGAGACGTAACATATCTAGATAATATGTCACTATATAAAAATATGTCACTTATCAAGTATCGACATTCAATCTTTTTAAATACGAACATAAGAGAAAGTCGAAATTTAAAATTTTCCTTGACACAATTAACAAAATTAACGTAAACACTCCGTTGAAAAATGGTGTGTTTATATCAATTTTATTTCCTTTTGTCTCTAATCTTCATTCAAAACGCGTTGTAAATGAAGATTATAGACGTGTAACTTGAAACGAATGCTCTCATTTGGACATTATTAAGCAACAAACGTGTCTAAACGCTTCGGGACTAGCATTTTCCTAATTTTCTTTGAACGCATTTAATTAAATCTAGGTAAATGATAACTTTCAAATGTTCATTGTCTCCTCCCTCTTTATAAAGACTTTCTATCTTTTATCGGTTATCAGGTCGGGCATTATGGATTATCCACTTTTAATTATAAGATCGGGATATACATCTGACATATGGAACATCCAGTTTGCAATTAATGTATTCATAAAAAACAAGATCCGGATTAGTACAGGGGACAGGGAGAACACGCATCTGTGTCCTTGATCTCAGGAACTCGTGTTGAAGATCTACATTAGAACCTCTGTTATGGGATCAAATCGAATATGGATAGATCGTGGTTCCGATTTGATCCCGTATGATTTGAAAGAAAATTTAAAAAGTACTTTTATAATGGTTAAAATTAATATTTTAATTTTTAATTATTATATTTAAATATATTTAAATTAAAANTTTATTTGTTTGTAAGCTTAAAATAGATTCTTATTAACCATACATTATTAAAAATGCATTAATAAATAAAATACAGAACTGGGAATAGTAAATTATAGTTTAGCCTAGTGACAAGTAGATTCGGAGACAAGTAAATTCGACTTACGTCGTTTTTCGACTTAAGTCGTTTTCCTGGAACCAATTACCGACGTAAGGCGAGGTATACCTGTATAACAATAAAGAAAGCTCTTCGTTTCAAGAGCTAAGAAGATAAAATCTATAAAAAGTAGAAAAATTTTACATTTTTTACAATGAATAACGCATAAAACATTGTTTAAAACTATTGATTAAATTGAAAACAGGTCATAAAAATTTATTTCCATAAATGATTTTGTTGTTATTGAAAATCAAAACTGGCAGAAAGCATCATTTATAACACCTGGAAATTATTTGTTTGTCAGCTGAAAAGTATACTAAAAGTGTCAATTATATTCAAATATTTCTTTTAATAATAATAATTTCTTTTTTCTGACTTTGTAATTACTACAAACTTACATTGAATTCTTCTTTTTTAAAATATATGGTTTGCTTATAACTCTAGGTAATACGATCCACAAACCAATATAATCTAGAATTTCCTCCTCCGTGATGAATGACGGAAATAAGTAATTCAGTATAGATAAAGAATAGCTAATGAAATAAGTTTCATGAATTATTCATCCGAAAAAACTCATAATAGTTCAGATCTGATTCAAAAGTGTATTCTCTATACAGTAAAAATAACCTTTACAATACAACTATCAGATCAAAATTTCGACAGGTTTTATAGTTATGAATTGCTTCAGCTGCACGAAATAATAATAATAAGTACAGTCTACTAATCCTGTTTCCGTTCTCTATATAACTACTGTATGCACCAAACAGTGAAATAAATACACAATATAAACTTCTCCCCACAGCTTGAGGAATCAATATTAATTCAAGTTATTCTATACATTATTTTTAAATTACTTTCTTTATATTTTATTTATATCGCTTGATTACAGTACGATTAAATCTAGTTCACAATTTAGAAATTTTCTTACAACCAGTTCATGCTTGGGTTGAATTGAATTGGATTCATACCTGTGACTTTCAACATCTAACGGATTATCGACTGCAGTGTCATTTATTAAAAAGGACTGACACAATAGAACTGGTCGGCACGAGTAAAGAACGATAAACAAAGTTACTATTCAAATTATCCATTTAAAAAAAGTATTTAGAATAAGATAGGTTTGAATGCAAATCCCTCATCACGTTAAACACGCATCAATCGACTGTCTGACTGACCAAATCAAGAAATAAAAAGAAAAAAAAAATTCTATTTGTAGGAAATTACTTTCACGAAAATGCAGAAAATTCGTTTTTACTTTTCCGGCTCTGTTATATGTAACAGAGGGAAAGTATGGCTATCGGTCAAAAAGTGAATCCCAAGATTTTTACATTTTTGGACTCGGGACCTTGAAACGTCCAGAAATGCAGAAAAAATTTGGGCTTATTTTCTTCACTCTCTCTGAAGCTTAATAACTCCTATGTTTTTTGTCGAAAACTTCTGAAATTTTGTAGGAATGTTTGTGTATTAGGAGCACTGATGCTAATAAATTTTGGTGATTAAAGGTCGAAGAAGTGGGGAGATAAAGGGGGTCGTGTGTCATATCTCTAGTAGGGTCGGACTTAATGAAGATTTTACTCGCTATTAGGATTTATTATTATTATTTTTTTTAATAAAACCCCTTTCTAACCTCAAAATTAAGCTTTTTGCTATTTTATAATAATTAAAAATAAAATATGATAACAGATGGCGCCACCAAAATTTTAAATGTTGCCGGGAAAGTTAATCAACTCGTTGCTGGATTTTTATAATTTTGTAATGAAAATTTTCAATATACTGAATGTAATCTTATACTTCCACTTTTCAAATACTTTTGCGTGAATACTTACGGCATATGTTTCGTTATAATAGCTTTTATATATTTAAAAAAAAAAAAGAAAAAAATGTAATTATCGTATTATTCGTTTAGCTTTTCAAAATTACAAAACCGCATTCGCTGGTGCGAATAATTTAACCGTGCGAAGACATGCATGAAATTACCACATTAAATAATTGAAGGAGAATAATCGCAATAATGGAATTGTGCTGCTATTATAATCGTGTGAAATTATATATTTAAACAGGATCGAATTACTAATATCTAGTTCCTAAAGCCACGCAAAAAATAAATAGAAAATAGAGTCAAGTGGTTCATTTTTAACATTTTTCTTGGATATTTATAATATATATATATATATATAACACACTTTTAAAAATTACTTGTGTTTTAAATTCTATATAAAATTGAAACTATTTATTGTGAATGGTTACAATAACATACAACATAAATTAGTATATCCGGTAACTTAAGGAAAGAACGTGGGTTTGGTTCCCACATTGGTTTAGAATATATTTATATATATTAAAAATTTAGTCTCGGTTTCTTTCTTTGGGTGGGAAATACTTATGGCCATTCGTAGAAAATTTTTCCAGGGGGGCTAAAGCTTGGAGACAAATAATTACATCAATAAATTTTTATTTATTTATTTAATTCATTGGTTTTTTACACAATTAGATTATAGAACACAGTATCAAAGCATCCCATTGTCGAGGGAGTAAGGTTGCATAATCACTTTCACGATAATAATTTGTGGAATATTTTACTCGATCCCATTTGGCCCCTTTCTGCAAAATTCATTAAAAATATCATTTATATATACAGGTTTCTTAACGTAACCTCTCTGATCTGCAGAATTCAGTCTATAATATTTTAACAATAGAAAAGGATATTTTGAATAATATAAATTATATATTCACATTTAACGTATATAAATTATAGAAAAAAATGATACTATATATTATTCATTTATAATTTATTGAATCTGTAAGTACTGTACAATACAGTAGAGCGTCGATTTTCCGAAAGTCAATCATCCGAAACGTCAATCATCCGAAAGAATTCCAGTCGGCAAATTTAAATTTTCGCCAGTGCTGTGGCGCTTCAATCTTTGGCTATGTCTTGGGCTACTCAAATATTTTACGTTTTTGATACTAAATTAACATCTGAAGTATAATTTTTTATT
>NW_019384752.1:332858-335215 GCF_000671375.1 Centruroides sculpturatus | reverse complement strand
TTTAAATATATTTAAATTAAAACGTTTTTTTTACCAAAATTGTTATAAAATATGATTAAAAAAATTGTTTTTCTATCTCTATTTAACTAAGCTACTTCAAATTTTTATTAAATCCTCTTCTATAATTTGATTTAATAAAATAATTTTCAGTTTAATTTTAAAAAGCTTATAAACCATAGGAAAATCCGTAAGAAATGCGTAGAAAAATCCGTTGTTTTGTTAATTAACAATTATCTTTTAATCGGTGAGAATAAAAATGGAGTTGCTTATTACATTGTCATAACTAAGTATTATGTTTAATAAAAGAGTTAATTTATTAATAAATAGTAATGTGTACGCATATAACAAGAATAATAGGAAATATTACCTTTTATATATTAATTGAAAGAGGGTTTCAGTTTGCCCAACTTAGTAAACGGCTGGGATTAAAGTGTCAAAGCTCTCACCTACAGATGAATTCACCGAAGAGATTTGAGAAAGGTACAATGTTAAGTCTATGGGACAAACATACAGGAGTCCCATTTCCTGTTAACTTTAGCCTGAGAAATTTTTTTATGTTTGCAGTTTTTAGTATTATAAATACTGAGGTCAATAAATGTAGGCTATAATTACAAAGTTCATTGTTTTTATCACCAATCTTCCACCCCCTCAAAACCTGAGCAACCCCTCACATGCAGCTAGTTCTTGTCGGTGATTAATTTATTAAGGAAAATTGTTATTAAAGTTTATTAATAATAAAACAATATCAGATTATGATATTTGTACTTTTTCCTACCTCATTAATTCTGAAAAGAAGTCTTCTGAAAATGGAAAGTATTTATTTAAAAAAAAATTTAGGCTAGCTGTGCTTGAATATAAACTAGAATGCCAATTAAGATTCGCATTTGAAAAAAAAAGTTAAGCTGCCTAGTTAATTAGATCCGTAATTAATACATTATTGACAGAATTAATTAATTGAATTTTTAATAGTTTATGATCAGGNGTACGTAAATCAGTTATCCGAAATATCACTTATCCGGACAACCCCAGTCCCCAATTGATTCGGAAAATCGACGCTCTACTGTAATTAGAAAATTAGCAAATTAGTCAAATGATAATTTTAGATACTATAAACCCTAATAATAATTTGTTGATAAATTTCTTAAGGGTGTTAATGAGAATTTGAATAGCAAATGAATCTGAAAGGAGAGAGAGAGGGGGGGAGGAAAAGTAAGCTGAATAGTAGACTCGGTAGTAGTAAGTAATGACTGGTGTGTTAATGTGTCTGTACAGGCTTTAGCCTTCCTAATCTTGTATGTGCAAGCTGTCATGTAAATTCAAACTGAAAGGCGAGGAAAATTAGACATTGACACGTATTCAGAAAAGTCTAAAAGCATACATTATTATTGTTATTTTTATTCTTATTTTTTTATCTTAGATTATGCAAAACATAAATTATAATATTCTTATATAATCAAAAAGTTAACTATTATAATATATCATAGTTTTTCATTTTGAAAGTTTAGACTTAATACTCGAATTTATTATTAGATCATTTGTTATCTTGTTTTATCAGATGTAGGTCATCCCGGGTTTATATTACTTTGCTGATCTTATCGGGAAAAAAAAATAATAGTAATGAAAAAAGAAACAAACAGAAGTTAACGTTACTTTGATATATGAAAAATGAATGTATTTTATATGTAGCTGGATATTTAATAAATCAATAAAACAACAAAAATATTTAAAGTTTCCTTAATTAAATGAATATTTATTGGTAGGAATATCTTTATATAGCACACTTTATATGAAAATATATTAATAAATTTAAATGTTAAATTACATTAATTATATCTTTTATTAATATTTATTTAAATAATTATATGTTCTATAGTACGTGTACACATATAAATATATATATATTATAAGTACTTTTATTGTAATACGAAGCCTGTGTAATATAATAAAATGGTTATAATATAAGGAGATTCTTTATTAATATAAAATTCTATGAGAACAGTCGGCAGGTGAGGTTCTACTACAGTCCGCATCAGATATCTGATAGGGCACAAGTCTGTGGAAGGGTTCCCACGTCCCTCAACCCAATCTTGAGGACACACCAGGGGTGTGACGCATGGGTCAAGGTCACACATTTCATTCTCCATGTGTTTACTGATTTATAGATAAAATATCAACATCATTGAATTTGTTTGAAGCTGATATTAAGCCTGTTATCGTCTAAATTTGTTTATTTGGATATATATATATATATATATGTAGCCTATATATTTTACTAATAAATTATTAACAAATTTTTTCCAACTCTAAATCACAGAGAGTGAGATAAGAAATTATTATACTCTAGAGTTTAAATATCT
>NW_019384752.1:258725-325146 GCF_000671375.1 Centruroides sculpturatus | reverse complement strand
TTTAAATATATTTAAATTAAAACGTTTTTTTTACCAAAATTGTTATAAAATATGATTAAAAAAATTGTTTTTCTATCTCTATTTAACTAAGCTACTTCAAATTTTTATTAAATCCTCTTCTATAATTTGATTTAATAAAATAATTTTCAGTTTAATTTTAAAAAGCTTATAAACCATAGGAAAATCCGTAAGAAATGCGTAGAAAAATCCGTTGTTTTGTTAATTAACAATTATCTTTTAATCGGTGAGAATAAAAATGGAGTTGCTTATTACATTGTCATAACTAAGTATTATGTTTAATAAAAGAGTTAATTTATTAATAAATAGTAATGTGTACGCATATAACAAGAATAATAGGAAATATTACCTTTTATATATTAATTGAAAGAGGGTTTCAGTTTGCCCAACTTAGTAAACGGCTGGGATTAAAGTGTCAAAGCTCTCACCTACAGATGAATTCACCGAAGAGATTTGAGAAAGGTACAATGTTAAGTCTATGGGACAAACATACAGGAGTCCCATTTCCTGTTAACTTTAGCCTGAGAAATTTTTTTATGTTTGCAGTTTTTAGTATTATAAATACTGAGGTCAATAAATGTAGGCTATAATTACAAAGTTCATTGTTTTTATCACCAATCTTCCACCCCCTCAAAACCTGAGCAACCCCTCACATGCAGCTAGTTCTTGTCGGTGATTAATTTATTAAGGAAAATTGTTATTAAAGTTTCTTAATAATAAAACAATATCAGATTATGATATTTGTACTTTTTCCTACTTTCATATCGAACACTATCAAGATTAGAATCTGATATTTAATTTATTGATATATAATATATGGAAAAATAATGATGATAATCTTATAATCTAATGATCTAAATCATTAGATTAAATATGTTTTTCTGTAATGTTTGACTTAGAAAATCTTTTCAAAGACATAATTTATCATTTAAGAATTTTAGATTCAGAATGTTTTTGTTTTCAATTACACTATATACAATGTTTCTAAATAATATGAAATGAGAGCATCCAAGCAAGATACTAGTTAAAATAAAAGAAATTGAAATTGTTATCTTGAGAACACAATCATATAGTTTTTAATTACATTTTAAGATTATAAAAACTTCTTTGATATATTTTTGTATGGGAGTCCAACAGTTTCCATATTCTAGACAAATAACAGTTTTTAATGTTTCGGTGTCGAAAAAGCTGTCTTCATCCATGATTTGGATCTCTACTAGACATTCTTTATTATTCGAATCGTTGATTCGTCTCATGCATGTTAATGAGAACGTGTAATAAAATCTCAGAAACATACTTTTAGGATATTCAGAGGAAAAGTTTATGAGAAAATTAATTCTTAAAATAAACGGTAGATATAATGCTAATACTGTATTTCGAGGAAACAAAGGTACGCATAAGCTGGCTAATCGCTGTTCATTTGTCTCTAATTATGTCTGAATTTTTAACTTTTCTCACTGGAATGAAAATTAATAGCCGCATTGATTCACCAAGCTTCTGATAAATTATTAGAATGCGAATTCCATTCGGATCCGCATAATTTATTGCTGTATGGATTGTGGTATCATTTCCCATATTTTATTTACGCTTGTCTTTTGGATTGGCCTGATCCTGTATTGCGAATTTTATAACAGCTAAAATTGAAGCCACTAGTACAATATAGTTCATAGTATATTGAACCCATTACCAATCAATCAGTCGTAAATATTACGATAATGACTATAGGCCTAATTTTTCATTGTTTGCTGTTATTTCATAACTTTATGATATCATATTACTTTGATTTGATAATTTGATATTCAATTGAAAAGTCAATTCATTTATATTCTACGGTTCACTCATCATATTAAAACAGATTGTATTCAAATTATCGATCCTAAAGACCATATTTAAAAGTATTTATTCTGTAATGATTACTGCATTCCATTCGTTGAAAAGACATTTCCTATTATGTATGCAGTCCCGCTCTGTTACTTCCCGTTTCATTTTACATATTGAATGTAGTTTTTCAAACTAATGTTAAACGACTCGCTTGGCCGATTACATTGATTAATTACTAAAAGGAATTTCTTCACATTCATTCGTTGAATAATTCAATTTATACATTCAATTCAGTTGATTAGCTTGGTCTTGGACCATGACGTCAAATATTTATCCTTCGATGATTTTTAATTGCTATAAAATTAAATAATAATAAAAGAAAGTGAAGCGGTAAATTGCCGTAAGTCTACTTTATATTTCATGAAATGTTATATTTATTTTTGCTTTTTTCTTCGAAATAGCCCAAGCGATAATGTTTAGTTTCCAAATAATTTACATACTTTCGATGTGTTAAACAAGGTAGTGAAACATAAACAATTGGATTTAAGAGCGCTTTACACTCATGGAATCGAATAATATAGATGTAAGATAGGAAACAAAACCATAGCCTGAATTGCTATCAAAATGTCATGAAGGATCCAAATCTGAGATTCGAATCTGGATCCTTCATGCCACTAAAATAATCCGTTACAAACGCGGTTTTACAAACGATATAACATTGGGACATACGGATAAAATAATTTATCTGGTGTCCTGAGACTAAAAATAGTTAGAAACTTTAAGCAATAATTTGTTTTATTTAATGTAAAGCTAAAATTAGCAATATTTGCCGGATATAATCACTTATTTTGATAACTACTAAAATTGTCTTCTGAGTGGTTCTTGACCTCTGGTGAATGCCAGATTAGAACGACATAACAAATTTGTTTATTCATCTATAAATCCCTTATTAGTGATTACCAAAATAAGTTGTTTCGTGTTTATAACCGTATAATGTAAAGCATATGCAGGCTGCTCTGAAGTACCCTAGTTCGAATCATGTCCAGATTCTCAAGAATTTATCAGAGTGATTTGGTTTAGATATGTCTTTCCATACCATTCGGCTATTTCATCGTGTCATCATGAGCTTGACCAAACTCTTGATGAATGAATTAATTTAAAAATGCTTGAATTTTTTCGTCTTAGGGGTATTTTAACAGGATGCTCATAGATGAAGAGAGAAAAGAATTCAAAATAAATATTTTATTATCGGATGTTTTAACTTAATTAAAATAACATTAGAACCTGTTTTCATTTTCAGAGTAATTCACAATAAAAATAATCACAAATTACTGCACCACTGTTGATGCTTCACCGATTAAGAGAAGACTTGTTGAAATCAATAAGCATGAGAATTTTTCAAAGTTAACTCTGAATAAAAATATGAATATGAAAGTTCTAACAATAGAAAAAATTACAAAAATCTCAAAAATTGAAATAAAAAGAGTCATGTTTTTGAAAAAGCATTTCCTTGGTTAATAAGCTAAGCTTTTTTATATATACATTCAGAGATTGCAATGAGTCCAATGTGAGGATTTCCAAGGGCTTGGAAATCCTCATGGAAGCGATCGTACTTCCATCAGTAGAACGGCAAAACTGTCTAGGATAGGGATGGCGAACCTTTTTGATTCAGCGTGCCCAGTGGTGATATTCGAAATATATAACAAAGGGTTCGCTAACAGAAAATTTTTCCTTAACAATTTTTTTTTCGCTTAAATGGTGCATTAGCAACATTAGTGCAAAAATTGACCTTAAGATACCCATATAAATAAAAAAGATGCGTTCGCAAAATTAAGTCAGTTAAAGTTTAACATTGTTTATGCCAGAACTATATATATATTGATAAATAATAAAAAAAGTGTTCAAAATGGTTTATTTTGTACATATTTTAATATTTTTCATTCGAAGTATTTTATAAACATAAAAATTGGCTTATTTTTAATCAGAAAAAGTCAGGTTTAACTGCTTTCCCTATGACTTTTCCTCAAAAAAAAACTTTTCTAAATCATTTATTTTATCATTAGGTATTATTATAATAATAGACAGATGTCATCGTCTCTCGAAATACAATATCTTTTTTATTTCGCTGTCGATAGCCCGACACGTGTTCCGCAGCCATCTTGTATTTTCTCGCGCGCGTGGGATTGTGGGATCTCTCGTATGACTGGACCTAGTTTCAAGAACTCTCTTGAGTCGATCGCGATTAAATCTCGTTTCAGTCGAGATTGAAACGGTCGATGGAGGTTGCACCATGGCGAACGGGGTATAAGGCTCTAGTTTAGTAGTGTTACAGAGTATAATACGTATATTTTAATATATTTTTTAAAAGAAACAAAACTACTGAAAAATATTACGTGTGTTTAACAACGGGTTCGGAAAACTTTGAAAATGTTAACAACGGGTTCGGCCGAACCTGTGCGAACCCGCTGAATATCACCACTGAGCGTGCCATATAATAAGCATAATTAATTTTTTAAACGTTGCGTGCCAAAGTTTAGACTTCAATTAACGATTTTTAAATAAATGAAGGAAATATTTTTTTTAATTTGAATAAGCGTAAAGAAGCTGGTCGAAAAAATTATGATGATATAATGAATTGAATCTAAAACCATAATAAAAAAACTGAAATTTAAAAGTAAACGAAATCATGTATATTGCGTGCCAGATAATTTCTCCTGCCATAGGTTCGCCATTCCAGGTCTAAGATGATGCAGCCATCTTAGACTTTGAACACATTTCAAAATATTGGAAATATATCAAATCAGACGATGAGAAATGTATGGCGAACATATTTGAAAATGCCATAAATAACATAGGCCTACGCCAAAGCGTTACTGCGAAAGAGCCAAGTTGGAATTCAATACGATCACTCGCGATACACATAGTAGAGCATCATTTCTCATCCTTCATCCATACTAATAGACTCAATGTAAATTAACCCCGTTCTAATGGGTAGTAATTTGTTCATACTTATTGCGTGGTTGCATAATACAAAAGCAAATCAAATTAAACAAAGCATATTCTAGAAAAGATTCCGTTCAATTGAAGATAAATTTGTAATGTTTGCTGAGGAAATAATAAACAACAACGAATACATTGAAAAATTACAAAGGAAATTATTAAAAATTTCTATGTAATAGCATTTTTAGATTATTACATTGGTAAGATAGTGTATTTCTAATAGTCTTATTAACTTCTTCAGTGTAACGTTCTTCAAATTAATCAAGTACTTATTTTCAAATATGCTGATAATTCGACAATTCTCTTCGCACCATCTCTTATGAACTATAAACAGGCCTAAAGCAAGGCTTCCAAAGATGAACTACGTAAAAAGAGGAGAATTTAGTTATTTTTAATGTACACAAATAATAATAATACATCAATGAACTAAATACTATATAATCTATGTTCACTTTATACATTTATTATACTGTATATTGTATACATATTCAATATATAACAATACATTTTTATGTATATTATTATATATCGAATATATAGAGCATATTTATTATATTTAGATTAAATCTTACTTATTTATATCATTATTTTAATATATAGTGTGTTGGAATTTATAACAAAATCACAACTAAAACATATTCAACTGAATGTATACATAATTTTAATTTGAATTATTTAAATATAATAAAATAGACATGTATTATATTAGAACAGAACAGAAATAAACGGCAGTTATAAATAACTTACAAATCCATCAGGTCACAAATTTGAAAGAATTACAATAAGTTATTGTAACTTTTTGGCCAATAGCCAACCATAGAATTTTTTTTTCTTTTTAAATCGTGTAAGAATAACTACACAATAAATGATAATATATCACAAAACCAGTTGTAAAGTTCAGTAATCATGTCTTCATACTTCGATGCTGCTTCCACGGAAGGAAATTTTTTAAACAGTTAAAAAGGAAAAAAAATACATTTTAATTAATATCAAATGAAAGATGATATTAAGGTAATTTATTTAATTTTTATTATTTTATAAGTAAGTATATATATAAGCGAAACACTTTTCTTACTCAATTAAAAATACTGTAACACATTAAAGCAGGGATTTCTGACATTTTTCCTTGCATTCATCTCCATAAAGAAAATATTCTTTTCAATGGATCCCTTTAAAATTTTTATGTTACTTCCAAAGTTTTGTGTAATATATCAAATGAATTTCCCACTTAACTTAAAATGTACAATAATTACCTTATTTTTCTATCGATCCCCAATTGACTCAAGTTCCACAAATTATAATGCTTTAACACAGTAATTCTCAACAGAAGTCATTGTGTGAAGTTATAATATAATAATTATAATTTGTGTATTGAATAAGAAGGATCTAATTGTGAAGTTTGTAAGAAATAAATACATACCTATATAGAAGCACATTTATATAGTATATCTAATATGTAGGCTATATGCTTGTATGTATTGTGTATGAGAGAAAAGCAACATATCTTTTATATTATAGTCTATCAACAAAATTTCGAAATGGGGAGGGTCAAAATCAAAAATTAAGACAAAGAAATCTTTATTTATAATATTTTTTATGTATTATAATAAAATTTAAAGGCAAATCTATAAAACAAATGTATAGAATTTTTTTAAAATGTGCGCTGAGTCTGAGGAACAATACATCTATTATATAAATAGATCATGTTTATTCATACTTTATACTTAATAAAGCTAATTTTAATGAATAAAAGAGTTTATATTCCGTAACATTTTTTACAATACACCAACAGAAGCAGCAGCTGTCATTTTCTCTGACCCAAGCAGAGGACGGTGACCTTGCTACGATAACGCTTTATTTAAGGCTAGATGTTCGGACCTCCTAATGTCTTCGCAACTCTGTTATCATCGATGCGAGACTCGTGACCCAGAGGTGCCTGAAAGACTGTCCTACTCGACTATCTACTACTATTCAATACTGTTACTTGTTGTACAATCAACTTAGTTGCTGTAAGAATACGTACAGTTAATCGCGTTTTTCTATTATAAATACGTAAATTTAATGTTTATACTGTAATAGTCCCTTAATTTTTCATAGATATTTTCACTTTCTAAGAGTTGCAAGGATGAAACGTGTTTAAGTAAGGGTCTCGCTCGAAAGATGTATGAATTAAATTTTATGAGCTATTGTTTGATAACCAGATTAGCGGGTGAAAAAAAAAAATCAGTTGTTCGATGAGTGAAGTGCAAGGACATCGATTTACTTGGAAAATAATTATTCGAACAAATTTGATAATTAATTCTTTTAAATACAATAAAGAAATAATCGGTTTACAACCGGATTGAGATAAATTGTCAAATTGCGTAAACCGACTCATCCATTCCCACGGGGCGTATTTCCTTGTGGCTGTCATTCAACATTGGTGGGGTGGAGCAGAGATGTGTAAAGCCAGCTGCCAATGGTGGAGAGCATCAGCGCGGGAAAGCACTGCTGACGTCGCCATTATCATATTAATGAGAAGCGGAATGTCTGCAGTCTCGATAGTAGAGGCGGAGAGGAAGGTCGCCTATCGAACTGAAAGCAAGGACATGAATCAGACAAAAGTGGAAACGAATGCCTGTCAGGAAATATTCCGTCAAGCGGTGCAGAAAGGTGATATCACCGAATTACAAAGGATACTACAGTGTTGGGGTAATACCCTGAACGTCAATTATTACAATCAAGAAGGTCAAACGGCGCTACATCAAAGCTGCATGGTAGGTAATCTGGAATTAGTCAAATTGTTGGTGAAATTCGGTGCGGATGCAAGACTGGCCAACAGGGACGGATGGAGTCCACTTCACATAGCGGCTTACGGTGGACATCGAGATATCGCATTGTACTTAGTATCGAACACCAGAAGTTAACCGGTTGTGATTTCTATCGTTTAGGATGTTTAGTGCCATTTTGGATTGTACTACTACCCGAATTGACATGATTCTATATGATTTGTACGTGGAAGGGCTAGTCACCTTCCCCTCTCGGATTCTACCACCCCTTGGTGTTGCTGATGGAGAAGGTCCAGTGCCACCGGAGGCCAGCTGCTACTTGTTAGATTCGACACTTCACGAACCCCAAGGGAGGTTTTTCTACCTCTCCTAGAACCACTCAAAAACTAGTCCTTGTTTAATTAAACAACTCGCTTCAGATGTGGTAGTTGTTGCTACTGGACATTGTGAGATCCATAAAACCTGATGAGAATGAAAAAGTTTTTTTTATTATTATTTTTTTTTGTTTGGGAATGTTTGCCAGTATATAAACGAGCATTAATATTCTCCATAATTTTTTATAAATCGGATAGGCTAATATTCACTGCCACGTTTTTTATATCGTGTAAAAATGTTGGTGTTACCTCATTTTAAATGTAGTACACATCCTTGTTATTCCTGGAACATTTTTTTTAATACTTTGACATCCTTTCCTCACTTGTTCAAAAAGTAGGAGTTTTTTTTTAAAAAAAGAATTTCCTGTTAGAGTCTCCACATCAACTCAGACTAGAACAAAAGTCTTCTTAGCATTTTTTTTTTCCTCTTTACTTCATTTTCAGTATTGTTTGTAATCCAATTGTCTTATTTCTTAATATTGGTTGAAAGATGTGAAAATGTTAGACTAATGTACCAGAAAGTATTAAGTGATATTGGCCTTTTTGCCATGAATTGTAAATCTGCTTTCTTGAAACTGCAGTTTTTTTTTTCTAATTGTTATTAAAAAACTTTTGTTGTTATTAAATCTGTGTTAATTTAATTAAATAGTAAATGTCATATAATTTTATTTTACAAATGAAAAAAATTTTTGAAATACAAAACTTTAATCAATCATAATTTATTTTAAAGTAAACTCACATTTATCTACCAAGTTTTGGTATTATAGAGCAAATCATCCCTATTCTAAAACAGCAATTGTTTTTTGTTTTTAAATATAAAGAATTGTTATAAAAAAAAAAGTTTGCAAGTTATTTATTTGTATTACTTAATATAGATTTTAAAAAATTAGAAACATCTTTTAATTCTTAAAACTTAAACAATGTATAAGTATTCACAATTGATTTGATAAGTTAATTTATAAAAAAAAAAGTTGTAAAACTTAATGAATTAGACAATTACTAATAGGAATAGATTTAGATATAATTGTATAGACTATAAAACTTATGTAACAGAGTATTGTCGGTAATTACAAGAATACAAATATAAATTTATATTAAAATGCATGCTGTGATAACAATAGAAAGGAAATAATCATGCCAGCAATACAAATTACATCTGGCTATAAAGTAAGTTTTTTGTACATAAGATAAATGATTATTATGTACTGTAATTTTTTAAATAATGAGATTATCTCTCACTCAAAATATATATATATTTAGTATTAATTAACTTTGATACTAATTTGAAAAAATGAATTATACAGTGAATGGATTTTTTTATTATTTTTTCAGTAGATAAATTAAGAAATTTTTATTAAATATATGTCAAGGATATTATTTTGTTATCTACAATTTCAATTGGTTTTTACAACATTTTAACAAATTAATGAAATTTTTTAAAAAGTACTTGATAAAAAAAAAATTAAATTTTCTCAAGTACTTAATAATAATTATTTTTAGTGTATTTTTCAATTATTAAAATTAAATGCTATGAATGAATTTATATGGTCTAATATCGGTGAGATATTTTAAAGTTTTTATTTAATTATTTTAATATATTAATGGTATATCCAAATGAAAAAAGTTTCATTTTCAATTGAACAATACTTTTAAAATATTTATCAATTATAATTCATAATTTGATTCTGTATGAATGTCAGATATAATCATTTTTTGGATTTTGTTTAAATTTCTTTCAAACTTTGTTTATGAATAATTTTCAAATTTAGCTTACTATGAAAATAAATATAATTAATTTAGTCTTTCTGCCCTATAGACACTCAGATATTTTAATCGTGTTCGTGTGGATTTATGTGAAGGTGGCAGCTGGGTATTGTATGACGGAACCATATATCCAGTCTACCTACTCATGAAAATATCTCAGCTGATCTGGACACAAAACCAAGTCTAGAATGAAAGGCTCCTGCCTTTCCTGCTTCAGCAATCAAGTTAAAAGGGATTTATTATATTTATATATAAAAAAATAAAAGTATGAAAGAAATTTAAAGATAATCTACAAAAATGACTGTAACTGAAACATTACTAAAGTATGAATTATAGTATAGTAAATTGAAAAGTATTTGAAATGCTAAAAGAATTGCCAATTAAAAATTTGAATATACTTTTAAAAGTTGAACTTATAATTAACATAATAAAAATTCTTGAAATCTTTAATGATTTAAAATTATAGCATTATAAATGAAGATAAATATAGTAAAATATTACCTTAAAATTTAACTGTTTTCTTTCATATAAATATATCAAAATAGCTAATATATACCTGTTATTTATTGTCAAATAGAAACTCATTAAACATATTTTTAATGGAAATTCTTCCATTTAATCACAGATATTACAAACTCAGGTTACTTGAATGAATTTGAACCATTAAATTTCAATAGTAAATGTTTTTATATTAATAAATACAAAAAAAGCAAAACAAAATGTACTAACTATTGAATGTTGTTATATAATATTGAAAACATTTCATAATTGGATCAAAGTTAAAATTTATTCAACAATAAGATTTATCTTATCTTGAATTTTAAAATAAGATATATTTAAATCCTATAAATCATTATTTTAATACTATAATGTTGTAGTATTTTAATGAACACATTTTAACATTATAGGATATTTTTTATTACTAAATTTTTAAGAGTTATTTTCATATCAAAGAAATGATTACTATAATTAAAAACTAAAGTTTGGATGATTTAACGATGTACTGTACATACAAATATAAACTGTACAGAATAATATATAGTAATTAAGCATATTTGTATTATATTAAAGACTATTATTTTTTAAATACAATAGATTAATTATCAGTTCATTATCATATTTTATTACAAATCTTAATATCAGATCAGCTGAAAATTTTAGAAAAACAAAAATTATTATTAATAGAAACTTTTATTTTTGTTTACAAAGTTTTAAATTACTATATTTGATAAATATATAAATATACATAGTGTCATTTTTATTCTGCGTTGAACAGAAGTTGTTACAGTATTTAAATTTATCATATCTAATGTCATTGGCATGAAATACCAACAGCTCGAATTAATGAATGTAGATTATTAATTCATTTTAAATGAATAATTTGCAATCATTAATTTGGAATGTCAACATTACATAAGATTAGCATCACATTTCTTTGAAAGCTTAAAATATACCTACTGTTTTTAGATGAATAAATTAATAAAGAATTCTTTTTTAACTATTGTGTTTCTATAAATTATACTAATTATGGAATCAAATTGCATATGCAGGAATAAAAGTGTCATTTAGTTTTCATTTCCTATCCAAAACATTCTTATTCATTACGTACTTAACTCTGTGATGAAAGTAAATTCACCATAACTTTCACTTAATTAAATGAAATGTTTAAATAGATTTTTTAATAATTATAACAAGTTCANGCGAACGGGGTATAAGGCTCTAGTTTAGTAGTGTTACAGAGTATAATACGTATATTTTAATATATTTTTTAAAAGAAACAAAACTACTGAAAAATATTACGTGTGTTTAACAACGGGTTCGGAAAACTTTGAAAATGTTAACAACGGGTTCGGCCGAACCTGTGCGAACCCGCTGAATATCACCACTGAGCGTGCCATATAATAAGCATAATTAATTTTTTAAACGTTGCGTGCCAAAGTTTAGACTTCAATTAACGATTTTTAAATAAATGAAGGAAATATTTTTTTTAATTTGAATAAGCGTAAAGAAGCTGGTCGAAAAAATTATGATGATATAATGAATTGAATCTAAAACCATAATAAAAAAACTGAAATTTAAAAGTAAACGAAATCATGTATATTGCGTGCCAGATAATTTCTCCTGCCATAGGTTCGCCATTCCAGGTCTAAGATGATGCAGCCATCTTAGACTTTGAACACATTTCAAAATATTGGAAATATATCAAATCAGACGATGAGAAATGTATGGCGAACATATTTGAAAATGCCATAAATAACATAGGCCTACGCCAAAGCGTTACTGCGAAAGAGCCAAGTTGGAATTCAATACGATCACTCGCGATACACATAGTAGAGCATCATTTCTCATCCTTCATCCATACTAATAGACTCAATGTAAATTAACCCCGTTCTAATGGGTAGTAATTTGTTCATACTTATTGCGTGGTTGCATAATACAAAAGCAAATCAAATTAAACAAAGCATATTCTAGAAAAGATTCCGTTCAATTGAAGATAAATTTGTAATGTTTGCTGAGGAAATAATAAACAACAACGAATACATTGAAAAATTACAAAGGAAATTATTAAAAATTTCTATGTAATAGCATTTTTAGATTATTACATTGGTAAGATAGTGTATTTCTAATAGTCTTATTAACTTCTTCAGTGTAACGTTCTTCAAATTAATCAAGTACTTATTTTCAAATATGCTGATAATTCGACAATTCTCTTCGCACCATCTCTTATGAACTATAAACAGGCCTAAAGCAAGGCTTCCAAAGATGAACTACGTAAAAAGAGGAGAATTTAGTTATTTTTAATGTACACAAATAATAATAATACATCAATGAACTAAATACTATATAATCTATGTTCACTTTATACATTTATTATACTGTATATTGTATACATATTCAATATATAACAATACATTTTTATGTATATTATTATATATCGAATATATAGAGCATATTTATTATATTTAGATTAAATCTTACTTATTTATATCATTATTTTAATATATAGTGTGTTGGAATTTATAACAAAATCACAACTAAAACATATTCAACTGAATGTATACATAATTTTAATTTGAATTATTTAAATATAATAAAATAGACATGTATTATATTAGAACAGAACAGAAATAAACGGCAGTTATAAATAACTTACAAATCCATCAGGTCACAAATTTGAAAGAATTACAATAAGTTATTGTAACTTTTTGGCCAATAGCCAACCATAGAATTTTTTTTTCTTTTTAAATCGTGTAAGAATAACTACACAATAAATGATAATATATCACAAAACCAGTTGTAAAGTTCAGTAATCATGTCTTCATACTTCGATGCTGCTTCCACGGAAGGAAATTTTTTAAACAGTTAAAAAGGAAAAAAAATACATTTTAATTAATATCAAATGAAAGATGATATTAAGGTAATTTATTTAATTTTTATTATTTTATAAGTAAGTATATATATAAGCGAAACACTTTTCTTACTCAATTAAAAATACTGTAACACATTAAAGCAGGGATTTCTGACATTTTTCCTTGCATTCATCTCCATAAAGAAAATATTCTTTTCAATGGATCCCTTTAAAATTTTTATGTTACTTCCAAAGTTTTGTGTAATATATCAAATGAATTTCCCACTTAACTTAAAATGTACAATAATTACCTTATTTTTCTATCGATCCCCAATTGACTCAAGTTCCACAAATTATAATGCTTTAACACAGTAATTCTCAACAGAAGTCATTGTGTGAAGTTATAATATAATAATTATAATTTGTGTATTGAATAAGAAGGATCTAATTGTGAAGTTTGTAAGAAATAAATACATACCTATATAGAAGCACATTTATATAGTATATCTAATATGTAGGCTATATGCTTGTATGTATTGTGTATGAGAGAAAAGCAACATATCTTTTATATTATAGTCTATCAACAAAATTTCGAAATGGGGAGGGTCAAAATCAAAAATTAAGACAAAGAAATCTTTATTTATAATATTTTTTATGTATTATAATAAAATTTAAAGGCAAATCTATAAAACAAATGTATAGAATTTTTTTAAAATGTGCGCTGAGTCTGAGGAACAATACATCTATTATATAAATAGATCATGTTTATTCATACTTTATACTTAATAAAGCTAATTTTAATGAATAAAAGAGTTTATATTCCGTAACATTTTTTACAATACACCAACAGAAGCAGCAGCTGTCATTTTCTCTGACCCAAGCAGAGGACGGTGACCTTGCTACGATAACGCTTTATTTAAGGCTAGATGTTCGGACCTCCTAATGTCTTCGCAACTCTGTTATCATCGATGCGAGACTCGTGACCCAGAGGTGCCTGAAAGACTGTCCTACTCGACTATCTACTACTATTCAATACTGTTACTTGTTGTACAATCAACTTAGTTGCTGTAAGAATACGTACAGTTAATCGCGTTTTTCTATTATAAATACGTAAATTTAATGTTTATACTGTAATAGTCCCTTAATTTTTCATAGATATTTTCACTTTCTAAGAGTTGCAAGGATGAAACGTGTTTAAGTAAGGGTCTCGCTCGAAAGATGTATGAATTAAATTTTATGAGCTATTGTTTGATAACCAGATTAGCGGGTTTGAAAAAAAAAATCAGTTGTTCGATGAGTGAAGTGCAAGGACATCGATTTACTTGGAAAATAATTATTCGAACAAATTTGATAATTAATTCTTTTAAATACAATAAAGAAATAATCGGTTTACAACCGGATTGAGATAAATTGTCAAATTGCGTAAACCGACTCATCCATTCCCACGGGGCGTATTTCCTTGTGGCTGTCATTCAACATTGGTGGGGTGGAGCAGAGATGTGTAAAGCCAGCTGCCAATGGTGGAGAGCATCAGCGCGGGAAAGCACTGCTGACGTCGCCATTATCATATTAATGAGAAGCGGAATGTCTGCAGTCTCGATAGTAGAGGCGGAGAGGAAGGTCGCCTATCGAACTGAAAGCAAGGACATGAATCAGACAAAAGTGGAAACGAATGCCTGTCAGGAAATATTCCGTCAAGCGGTGCAGAAAGGTGATATCACCGAATTACAAAGGATACTACAGTGTTGGGGTAATACCCTGAACGTCAATTATTACAATCAAGAAGGTCAAACGGCGCTACATCAAAGCTGCATGGTAGGTAATCTGGAATTAGTCAAATTGTTGGTGAAATTCGGTGCGGATGCAAGACTGGCCAACAGGGACGGATGGAGTCCACTTCACATAGCGGCTTACGGTGGACATCGAGATATCGCATTGTACTTAGTATCGAACACCAGAAGTTAACCGGTTGTGATTTCTATCGTTTAGGATGTTTAGTGCCATTTTGGATTGTACTACTACCCGAATTGACATGATTCTATATGATTTGTACGTGGAAGGGCTAGTCACCTTCCCCTCTCGGATTCTACCACCCCTTGGTGTTGCTGATGGAGAAGGTCCAGTGCCACCGGAGGCCAGCTGCTACTTGTTAGATTCGACACTTCACGAACCCCAAGGGAGGTTTTTCTACCTCTCCTAGAACCACTCAAAAACTAGTCCTTGTTTAATTAAACAACTCGCTTCAGATGTGGTAGTTGTTGCTACTGGACATTGTGAGATCCATAAAACCTGATGAGAATGAAAAAGTTTTTTTTATTATTATTTTTTTTTGTTTGGGAATGTTTGCCAGTATATAAACGAGCATTAATATTCTCCATAATTTTTTATAAATCGGATAGGCTAATATTCACTGCCACGTTTTTTATATCGTGTAAAAATGTTGGTGTTACCTCATTTTAAATGTAGTACACATCCTTGTTATTCCTGGAACATTTTTTTTAATACTTTGACATCCTTTCCTCACTTGTTCAAAAAGTAGGAGTTTTTTTTTAAAAAAAGAATTTCCTGTTAGAGTCTCCACATCAACTCAGACTAGAACAAAAGTCTTCTTAGCATTTTTTTTTTCCTCTTTACTTCATTTTCAGTATTGTTTGTAATCCAATTGTCTTATTTCTTAATATTGGTTGAAAGATGTGAAAATGTTAGACTAATGTACCAGAAAGTATTAAGTGATATTGGCCTTTTTGCCATGAATTGTAAATCTGCTTTCTTGAAACTGCAGTTTTTTTTTTCTAATTGTTATTAAAAAACTTTTGTTGTTATTAAATCTGTGTTAATTTAATTAAATAGTAAATGTCATATAATTTTATTTTACAAATGAAAAAAATTTTTGAAATACAAAACTTTAATCAATCATAATTTATTTTAAAGTAAACTCACATTTATCTACCAAGTTTTGGTATTATAGAGCAAATCATCCCTATTCTAAAACAGCAATTGTTTTTTGTTTTTAAATATAAAGAATTGTTATAAAAAAAAAAGTTTGCAAGTTATTTATTTGTATTACTTAATATAGATTTTAAAAAATTAGAAACATCTTTTAATTCTTAAAACTTAAACAATGTATAAGTATTCACAATTGATTTGATAAGTTAATTTATAAAAAAAAAAGTTGTAAAACTTAATGAATTAGACAATTACTAATAGGAATAGATTTAGATATAATTGTATAGACTATAAAACTTATGTAACAGAGTATTGTCGGTAATTACAAGAATACAAATATAAATTTATATTAAAATGCATGCTGTGATAACAATAGAAAGGAAATAATCATGCCAGCAATACAAATTACATCTGGCTATAAAGTAAGTTTTTTGTACATAAGATAAATGATTATTATGTACTGTAATTTTTTAAATAATGAGATTATCTCTCACTCAAAATATATATATATTTAGTATTAATTAACTTTGATACTAATTTGAAAAAATGAATTATACAGTGAATGGATTTTTTTATTATTTTTTCAGTAGATAAATTAAGAAATTTTTATTAAATATATGTCAAGGATATTATTTTGTTATCTACAATTTCAATTGGTTTTTACAACATTTTAACAAATTAATGAAATTTTTTAAAAAGTACTTGATAAAAAAAAAATTAAATTTTCTCAAGTACTTAATAATAATTATTTTTAGTGTATTTTTCAATTATTAAAATTAAATGCTATGAATGAATTTATATGGTCTAATATCGGTGAGATATTTTAAAGTTTTTATTTAATTATTTTAATATATTAATGGTATATCCAAATGAAAAAAGTTTCATTTTCAATTGAACAATACTTTTAAAATATTTATCAATTATAATTCATAATTTGATTCTGTATGAATGTCAGATATAATCATTTTTTGGATTTTGTTTAAATTTCTTTCAAACTTTGTTTATGAATAATTTTCAAATTTAGCTTACTATGAAAATAAATATAATTAATTTAGTCTTTCTGCCCTATAGACACTCAGATATTTTAATCGTGTTCGTGTGGATTTATGTGAAGGTGGCAGCTGGGTATTGTATGACGGAACCATATATCCAGTCTACCTACTCATGAAAATATCTCAGCTGATCTGGACACAAAACCAAGTCTAGAATGAAAGGCTCCTGCCTTTCCTGCTTCAGCAATCAAGTTAAAAGGGATTTATTATATTTATATATAAAAAAATAAAAGTATGAAAGAAATTTAAAGATAATCTACAAAAATGACTGTAACTGAAACATTACTAAAGTATGAATTATAGTATAGTAAATTGAAAAGTATTTGAAATGCTAAAAGAATTGCCAATTAAAAATTTGAATATACTTTTAAAAGTTGAACTTATAATTAACATAATAAAAATTCTTGAAATCTTTAATGATTTAAAATTATAGCATTATAAATGAAGATAAATATAGTAAAATATTACCTTAAAATTTAACTGTTTTCTTTCATATAAATATATCAAAATAGCTAATATATACCTGTTATTTATTGTCAAATAGAAACTCATTAAACATATTTTTAATGGAAATTCTTCCATTTAATCACAGATATTACAAACTCAGGTTACTTGAATGAATTTGAACCATTAAATTTCAATAGTAAATGTTTTTATATTAATAAATACAAAAAAAGCAAAACAAAATGTACTAACTATTGAATGTTGTTATATAATATTGAAAACATTTCATAATTGGATCAAAGTTAAAATTTATTCAACAATAAGATTTATCTTATCTTGAATTTTAAAATAAGATATATTTAAATCCTATAAATCATTATTTTAATACTATAATGTTGTAGTATTTTAATGAACACATTTTAACATTATAGGATATTTTTTATTACTAAATTTTTAAGAGTTATTTTCATATCAAAGAAATGATTACTATAATTAAAAACTAAAGTTTGGATGATTTAACGATGTACTGTACATACAAATATAAACTGTACAGAATAATATATAGTAATTAAGCATATTTGTATTATATTAAAGACTATTATTTTTTAAATACAATAGATTAATTATCAGTTCATTATCATATTTTATTACAAATCTTAATATCAGATCAGCTGAAAATTTTAGAAAAACAAAAATTATTATTAATAGAAACTTTTATTTTTGTTTACAAAGTTTTAAATTACTATATTTGATAAATATATAAATATACATAGTGTCATTTTTATTCTGCGTTGAACAGAAGTTGTTACAGTATTTAAATTTATCATATCTAATGTCATTGGCATGAAATACCAACAGCTCGAATTAATGAATGTAGATTATTAATTCATTTTAAATGAATAATTTGCAATCATTAATTTGGAATGTCAACATTACATAAGATTAGCATCACATTTCTTTGAAAGCTTAAAATATACCTACTGTTTTTAGATGAATAAATTAATAAAGAATTCTTTTTTAACTATTGTGTTTCTATAAATTATACTAATTATGGAATCAAATTGCATATGCAGGAATAAAAGTGTCATTTAGTTTTCATTTCCTATCCAAAACATTCTTATTCATTACGTACTTAACTCTGTGATGAAAGTAAATTCACCATAACTTTCACTTAATTAAATGAAATGTTTAAATAGATTTTTTAATAATTATAACAAGTTCAAATAGTTATTTTTAATCTAATGAAAGTAGCTAGACAATACAAATAAAGCTAAATCTTAGATATAAAATAAAATTATATTAATCTCTAGTATAATTTTAAAAACAAATTAACTGTTGATTCTATTTCATTTAAGTGTATGAATATTCATTAGTTAATATTCATGTATTGAATATGATACTCTTTCAAGTAAATTAACAAATTCAAGTTTTGTAATCTTTGTTTTAAACTTATTATTAAATTTTGTTTGTTATATTTATTAGCATATTCTGATTGATAAAAACATTTAGAAATTAAAGGATAAATTGTTAAGATTACATTAAAATTTAAATCTAGTCTAGTTTTTTGATGTAAATAATAATTTACTTTAATTTAACTTCATATATAAAAGGTTATACTACAGAAAATACTATAAAATTGCACCATTAGGCAATTTTTATGGTAAGAAAATTTTTTTAAAAGTTTTAATGAAACATTGGTATAAATTTTCTTTCATGTGGCTAAACTTCTGCAGGAGAATCAAAAACATTACAGAATGAAATTGGTTTTAATCAATCTAAATTGATTGAGTGAATACATTCATTTGATAAATATATATAATACATTTGACATTTTTAATGATATAGTGTTGTTTCATATTACACTTTGAAAAATATAGTTTAAATTAATATAAACTCTAAAACTAATGAGTATAAAATATGTTAAATTAATATAATTCATTTACATAATGTATTGTTTATATAAAAATATTTCAATATCACGATAAAACTTGCAGAAAAATCAAATTAGCCACGTGTATGACCTGCGTTAATGTTTTCATTAGTAAGTCTAATTTAAAATATCAATAAGTTCATTTTTCTTCATTTATTAACTATAGATTTGCGGAGGAAAAAAATGCGGATCGAAATGAACCAATATTTCACCCGAAAATAATTTAAATATGAAAATTATAAAACTTGACAAGCTACAAACTCTAAAATGATCAAGATTTTATGCGCCTATAAGGATAAGAACAATATGAAATATTGCTAATACGTGCGTACTGTATCTGGATTCGGGTTTGAGTTTTATCCTCGAAAATGTACGAATGACCCGGTATGTTCGGACCCCGTCCTGTATCATCATTGCAATGGTCATAAGTCTTCATAATATTCATAAAGCGGAGAGTTGTGTTTTATAATAATGAATAAAAACGATATTGTGTGCCGAACAGAATGCAGACTTTTTCAAATATGAATTTAAATATTGCGTGTAATATATATACCCGACATTTCTACTAACAATTCGAATTGGAAGTAGAAATTTAAATTCCAAATAAAATCATTTGAGATGTAAAAAAATTGCTCCAAGTAAAAACTTGTGACAATTAAGAATGGTCGCCTCATTGTTGGCCTGGCCTAACCCATAATGGAATTGCCCGAAAAGGCCATTTTAGTGCCCATAGGGCCGAGAGTACAAAAAAAGACCTTTACCGGTGTTAGGTGCTTCCCCTAGTTTCCGAACCCACGCTTCGCCACTGTCACCGACCAACGTTTTCATTAAGCCGTTTAGAAAAATCGCTGTAAAAAGTTGTAATTCGCATAAATTTGAGCTTTTATCATTCTGGATAACATTCTGAATGAAAGTCATTTGTTTCCATGCAATTTTAATTAACCTTATAAGCATAAAATTAAGCGGTAAAACTGAAATAGCTCTATGCGAAACTCCCGTGAACTTTGACCTATCGACCCGGAAATTATGCCATCACCTCACCGATAACAAGAAAGGCTTAAGTTTAAAATTTAAGCCTTCTAGACCCAGTAGTTTTCCTCTACCACCGGCTGAAGAAAGGGAAGAAAATATAGCGTTTTTGGCTATTTTTGCACTTTTCATTGCTTATATTTTGGCAATCGCTTCATAGAAAATCTTGAAATTTTGCAATTTGAAATTTTACGGCGCAAAACATTTTATTTATTGATGAATAAAGAACATTCAAAATGCCCGATACTTTTTTTAAACTCTGTCCTGTAGGCACTAATTAATATTAAATTTTATTAACATATTGTTAGAAAAATTCTCATGAAATTTACATAATTCGTCACAAATATTTAAACAGCTCCTTCTACGTTAATCGTCACGGCGCGATCTTATTCGAGGCTATAGGAACCGCCGCCATCTTGGATACCCAAGGTAAATATAACCGTTTTTAAATTAAACTATATTTCTACTAAAATTAATGGGCCTACTACAATTTCATTAAAATTCGTTAATTTCCAATATTAACCTAATAGGCTACATTCATTCATTTCAAATTCTAAATTCTTAATTCGCAAATATTCTTTATTTACAGAATAATTATAATTTGTTATTATTGTAAAGTTATATCTATTAAATCCTAAGTTGTTAGCCTAATAGATATTTCACATTGTTAAGAATATTAATTTACATTTCTCTTATTATACTTTTTCAATATTAATGTATGTAAGAAGTATATAAGCAATTTTAAAAAATTGTTTTAATGGATAGTCTGAAATAAAAACAATTTTGAAACAACCAACCGACTGAATCCTACTTATCCTACTGATAAAAACAAACAGGAGAGAGCAATCAAGCAAATTACTCTACATTAATTGACATAAGTAATCTTAGTTTACAATCGAAATTTCCTATCAAAAATTGTTTCTTTCACGAGGGGCAATTTTTCCCCGTTGGGAAACAATTCACTACACAGTCGGACAGTATCCGATCACGTGCTTTAAAAACAATGGTTAATTAAACAAGTTATTTAGATCATAGATCTTGATTTGTTCTCTCGATGGACAATCGATAGCGGTTTTAGTTTTTAAACGTATTTCTTTTAACAAAAACGTTTGGATTATTTAATAATTTTATAACTTAACTAATTAATTTGATTTATCTCTTTATTTTCCATTGAATTGCTAATAATAAGATTTTAAAAATTGCTTGAAGACTGTACAAATTTTTATGCATAACGCGGTAAAAGTGGAATAATTATTTATACTTTATCATTTTAGCGTTAAAAGTTTGAGAAATTTCAAGAATTTAGTTGAAAGAATGAATTTTATCGATTTGAATGTGCATTTTAATGTTAAAATCATTCCAATTAGCCCATTATTAGTACTCCTCCACACACACACACAATTTATAATTAGGTTACTATTATAACTTTTTAAGATGGAATATTTAATGAAAAGTTTAAATATTTCTATACATTTCCATCAAAATTTATTTATAAATAATTGAAAATTGTTGTGAATTGTTTGTATATTTATCATTTATGTTTAAGTAGATAAGATCAAGATTTTTTTTATTCCTTTGTTTGTACCATCGATTAAAGATATCTAAATGCACATTGAGTTGCACTGGAAGTATGAGATTTTTTTTCCANCAAATGAAAGATGATATTAAGGTAATTTATTTAATTTTTATTATTTTATAAGTAAGTATATATATAAGCGAAACACTTTTCTTACTCAATTAAAAATACTGTAACACATTAAAGCAGGGATTTCTGACATTTTTCCTTGCATTCATCTCCATAAAGAAAATATTCTTTTCAATGGATCCCTTTAAAATTTTTATGTTACTTCCAAAGTTTTGTGTAATATATCAAATGAATTTCCCACTTAACTTAAAATGTACAATAATTATCTTATTTTTCTATCGATCCCCAATTGACTCAAGTTCCACAAATTATAATGCTTTAACACAGTAATTCTCAACAGAAGTCATTGTGTGAAGTTATAATATAATAATTATAATTTGTGTATTGAATAAGAAGGATCTAATTGTGAAGTTTGTAAGAAATAAATACATACCTATATAGAAGCACATTTATATAGTATATCTAATATGTAGGCTATATGCTTGTATGTATTGTGTATGAGAGAAAAGCAACATATCTTTTATATTATAGTCTATCAACAAAATTTCGAAATGGGGAGGGTCAAAATCAAAAATTAAGACAAAGAAATCTTTATTTATAATATTTTTTATGTATTATAATAAAATTTAAAGGCAAATCTATAAAACAAATGTATAGAATTTTTTTAAAATGTGCTCAGAGTCTGAGGAACAATACATCTATTATATAAATAGATCATGTTTATTCATACTTTATACTTAATAAAGCTAATTTTAATGAATAAAAGAGTTTATATTCCGTAACATTTTTTACAATACACCAACAGAAGCAGCAGCTGTCATTTTCTCTGACCCAAGCAGAGGACGGTGACCTTGCTACGATAACGCTTTATTTAAGGCTAGATGTTCGGACCTCCTAATGTCTTCGCAACTCTGTTATCATCGATGCGAGACTCGTGACCCAGAGGTGCCTGAAAGACTGTCCTACTCGACTATCTACTACTATTCAATACTGTTACTTGTTGTACAATCAACTTAGTTGCTGTAAGAATACGTACAGTTAATCGCGTTTTTCTATTATAAATACGTAAATTTAATGTTTATACTGTAATAGTCCCTTAATTTTTCATAGATATTTTCACTTTCTAAGAGTTGCAAGGATGAAACGTGTTTAAGTAAGGGTCTCGCTCGAAAGATGTATGAATTAAATTTTATGAGCTATTGTTTGATAACCAGATTAGCGGGTTAGAAAAAAAAAATCAGTTGTTCGATGAGTGAAGTGCAAGGACATCGATTTACTTGGAAAATAATTATTCGAACAAATTTGATAATTAATTCTTTTAAATACAATAAAGAAATAATCGGTTTACAACCGGATTGAGATAAATTGTCAAATTGCGTAAACCGACTCATCCATTCCCACGGGGCGTATTTCCTTGTGGCTGTCATTCAACATTGGTGGGGTGGAGCAGAGATGTGTAAAGCCAGCTGCCAATGGTGGAGAGCATCAGCGCGGGAAAGCACTGCTGACGTCGCCATTATCATATTAATGAGAAGCGGAATGTCTGCAGTCTCGATAGTAGAGGCGGAGAGGAAGGTCGCCTATCGAACTGAAAGCAAGGACATGAATCAGACAAAAGTGGAAACGAATGCCTGTCAGGAAATATTCCGTCAAGCGGTGCAGAAAGGTGATATCACCGAATTACAAAGGATACTACAGTGTTGGGGTAATACCCTGAACGTCAATTATTACAATCAAGAAGGTCAAACGGCGCTACATCAAAGCTGCATGGTAGGTAATCTGGAATTAGTCAAATTGTTGGTGAAATTCGGTGCGGATGCAAGACTGGCCAACAGGGACGGATGGAGTCCACTTCACATAGCGGCTTACGGTGGACATCGAGATATCGCATTGTACTTAGTATCGAACACCAGAAGTTAACCGGTTGTGATTTCTATCGTTTAGGATGTTTAGTGCCATTTTGGATTGTACTACTACCCGAATTGACATGATTCTATATGATTTGTACGTGGAAGGGCTAGTCACCTTCCCCTCTCGGATTCTACCACCCCTTGGTGTTGCTGATGGAGAAGGTCCAGTGCCACCGGAGGCCAGCTGCTACTTGTTAGATTCGACACTTCACGAACCCCAAGGGAGGTTTTTCTACCTCTCCTAGAACCACTCAAAAACTAGTCCTTGTTTAATTAAACAACTCGCTTCAGATGTGGTAGTTGTTGCTACTGGACATTGTGAGATCCATAAAACCTGATGAGAATGAAAAAGTTTTTTTTATTATTATTTTTTTTTGTTTGGGAATGTTTGCCAGTATATAAACGAGCATTAATATTCTCCATAATTTTTTATAAATCGGATAGGCTAATATTCACTGCCACGTTTTTTATATCGTGTAAAAATGTTGGTGTTACCTCATTTTAAATGTAGTACACATCCTTGTTATTCCTGGAACATTTTTTTTAATACTTTGACATCCTTTCCTCACTTGTTCAAAAAGTAGGAGTTTTTTTTTAAAAAAAAGAATTTCCTGTTAGAGTCTCCACATCAACTCAGACTAGAACAAAAGTCTTCTTAGCATTTTTTTTTTCCTCTTTACTTCATTTTCAGTATTGTTTGTAATCCAATTGTCTTATTTCTTAATATTGGTTGAAAGATGTGAAAATGTTAGACTAATGTACCAGAAAGTATTAAGTGATATTGGCCTTTTTGCCATGAATTGTAAATCTGCTTTCTTGAAACTGCAGTTTTTTTTTTCTAATTGTTATTAAAAAACTTTTGTTGTTATTAAATCTGTGTTAATTTAATTAAATAGTAAATGTCATATAATTTTATTTTACAAATGAAAAAAATTTTTGAAATACAAAACTTTAATCAATCATAATTTATTTTAAAGTAAACTCACATTTATCTACCAAGTTTTGGTATTATAGAGCAAATCATCCCTATTCTAAAACAGCAATTGTTTTTTGTTTTTAAATATAAAGAATTGTTATAAAAAAAAAAGTTTGCAAGTTATTTATTTGTATTACTTAATATAGATTTTAAAAAATTAGAAACATCTTTTAATTCTTAAAACTTAAACAATGTATAAGTATTCACAATTGATTTGATAAGTTAATTTATAAAAAAAAAAGTTGTAAAACTTAATGAATTAGACAATTACTAATAGGAATAGATTTAGATATAATTGTATAGACTATAAAACTTATGTAACAGAGTATTGTCGGTAATTACAAGAATACAAATATAAATTTATATTAAAATGCATGCTGTGATAACAATAGAAAGGAAATAATCATGCCAGCAATACAAATTACATCTGGCTATAAAGTAAGTTTTTTGTACATAAGATAAATGATTATTATGTACTGTAATTTTTTAAATAATGAGATTATCTCTCACTCAAAATATATATATATTTAGTATTAATTAACTTTGATACTAATTTGAAAAAATGAATTATACAGTGAATGGATTTTTTTATTATTTTTTCAGTAGATAAATTAAGAAATTTTTATTAAATATATGTCAAGGATATTATTTTGTTATCTACAATTTCAATTGGTTTTTACAACATTTTAACAAATTAATGAAATTTTTTAAAAAGTACTTGATAAAAAAAAAATTAAATTTTCTCAAGTACTTAATAATAATTATTTTTAGTGTATTTTTCAATTATTAAAATTAAATGCTATGAATGAATTTATATGGTCTAATATCGGTGAGATATTTTAAAGTTTTTATTTAATTATTTTAATATATTAATGGTATATCCAAATGAAAAAAGTTTCATTTTCAATTGAACAATACTTTTAAAATATTTATCAATTATAATTCATAATTTGATTCTGTATGAATGTCAGATATAATCATTTTTTGGATTTTGTTTAAATTTCTTTCAAACTTTGTTTATGAATAATTTTCAAATTTAGCTTACTATGAAAATAAATATAATTAATTTAGTCTTTCTGCCCTATAGACACTCAGATATTTTAATCGTGTTCGTGTGGATTTATGTGAAGGTGGCAGCTGGGTATTGTATGACGGAACCATATATCCAGTCTACCTACTCATGAAAATATCTCAGCTGATCTGGACACAAAACCAAGTCTCCTAGAATGAAAGGCTCCTGCCTTTCCTGCTTCAGCAATCAAGTTAAAAGGGATTTATTATATTTATATATAAAAAAATAAAAGTATGAAAGAAATTTAAAGATAATCTACAAAAATGACTGTAACTGAAACATTACTAAAGTATGAATTATAGTATAGTAAATTGAAAAGTATTTGAAATGCTAAAAGAATTGCCAATTAAAAATTTGAATATACTTTTAAAAGTTGAACTTATAATTAACATAATAAAAATTCTTGAAATCTTTAATGATTTAAAATTATAGCATTATAAATGAAGATAAATATAGTAAAATATTACCTTAAAATTTAACTGTTTTCTTTCATATAAATATATCAAAATAGCTAATATATACCTGTTATTTATTGTCAAATAGAAACTCATTAAACATATTTTTAATGGAAATTCTTCCATTTAATCACAGATATTACAAACTCAGGTTACTTGAATGAATTTGAACCATTAAATTTCAATAGTAAATGTTTTTATATTAATAAATACAAAAAAAGCAAAACAAAATGTACTAACTATTGAATGTTGTTATATAATATTGAAAACATTTCATAATTGGATCAAAGTTAAAATTTATTCAACAATAAGATTTATCTTATCTTGAATTTTAAAATAAGATATATTTAAATCCTATAAATCATTATTTTAATACTATAATGTTGTAGTATTTTAATGAACACATTTTAACATTATAGGATATTTTTTATTACTAAATTTTTAAGAGTTATTTTCATATCAAAGAAATGATTACTATAATTAAAAACTAAAGTTTGGATGATTTAACGATGTACTGTACATACAAATATAAACTGTACAGAATAATATATAGTAATTAAGCATATTTGTATTATATTAAAGACTATTATTTTTTAAATACAATAGATTAATTATCAGTTCATTATCATATTTTATTACAAATCTTAATATCAGATCAGCTGAAAATTTTAGAAAAACAAAAATTATTATTAATAGAAACTTTTATTTTTGTTTACAAAGTTTTAAATTACTATATTTGATAAATATATAAATATACATAGTGTCATTTTTATTCTGCGTTGAACAGAAGTTGTTACAGTATTTAAATTTATCATATCTAATGTCATTGGCATGAAATACCAACAGCTCGAATTAATGAATGTAGATTATTAATTCATTTTAAATGAATAATTTGCAATCATTAATTTGGAATGTCAACATTACATAAGATTAGCATCACATTTCTTTGAAAGCTTAAAATATACCTACTGTTTTTAGATGAATAAATTAATAAAGAATTCTTTTTTAACTATTGTGTTTCTATAAATTATACTAATTATGGAATCAAATTGCATATGCAGGAATAAAAGTGTCATTTAGTTTTCATTTCCTATCCAAAACATTCTTATTCATTACGTACTTAACTCTGTGATGAAAGTAAATTCACCATAACTTTCACTTAATTAAATGAAATGTTTAAATAGATTTTTTAATAATTATAACAAGTTCAAATAGTTATTTTTAATCTAATGAAAGTAGCTAGACAATACAAATAAAGCTAAATCTTAGATATAAAATAAAATTATATTAATCTCTAGTATAATTTTAAAAACAAATTAACTGTTGATTCTATTTCATTTAAGTGTATGAATATTCATTAGTTAATATTCATGTATTGAATATGATACTCTTTCAAGTAAATTAACAAATTCAAGTTTTGTAATCTTTGTTTTAAACTTATTATTAAATTTTGTTTGTTATATTTATTAGCATATTCTGATTGATAAAAACATTTAGAAATTAAAGGATAAATTGTTAAGATTACATTAAAATTTAAATCTAGTCTAGTTTTTTGATGTAAATAATAATTTACTTTAATTTAACTTCATATATAAAAGGTTATACTACAGAAAATACTATAAAATTGCACCATTAGGCAATTTTTATGGTAAGAAAATTTTTTAAAAAGTTTTAATGAAACATTGGTATAAATTTTCTTTCATGTGGCTAAACTTCTGCAGGAGAATCAAAAACATTACAGAATGAAATTGGTTTTAATCAATCTAAATTGATTGAGTGAATACATTCATTTGATAAATATATATAATACATTTGACATTTTTAATGATATAGTGTTGTTTCATATTACACTTTGAAAAATATAGTTTAAATTAATATAAACTCTAAAACTAATGAGTATAAAATATGTTAAATTAATATAATTCACTTACATAATGTATTGTTTATATAAAAATATTTCAATATCACGATAAAACTTGCAGAAAAATCAAATTAGCCACGTGTATGACCTACGTTAATGTTTTCATTAGTAAGTCTAATCATATTTAAAATATCAATATAAGTTCATTTTTCTTCATTAATTAATTATAGATTTGCGGAGGAAAAAAATGCGGATCGAAATGAACCAATATTTCACCCGAAAATAATTTAAATATGAAAATTATAAAACTTGACAAGCTACAAACTCTAAAATGATCAAGATTTTATGCGCCTATAAGGATAAGAACAATATGAAATATTGCTAATACGTGCGTACTGTATCTGGATTCGGGTTTGAGTTTTATCCTCGAAAATGTACGAATGACCCGGTATGTTCGGACCCCGTCCTGTATCATCATTGCAATGGTCATAAGTCTTCATAATATTCATAAAGCGGAGAGTTGTGTTTTATAATAATGAATAAAAACGATATTGTGTGCCGAACAGAATGCAGACTTTTTCAAATATGAATTTAAATATTGCGTGTAATATATATACCCGACATTTCTACTAACAATTCGAATTGGAAGTAGAAATTTAAATTCCAAATAAAATCATTTGAGATGTAAAAAAATTGCTCCAAGTAAAAACTTGTGACAATTAAGAATGGTCGCCTCATTGTTGGCCTGGCCTAACCCATAATGGAATTGCCCGAAAAGGCCATTTTAGTGCCCATAGGGCCGAGAGTACAAAAAAAGACCTTTACCGGTGTTAGGTGCTTCCCCTAGTTTCCGAACCCACGCTTCGCCACTGTCACCGACCAACGTTTTCATTAAGCCGTTTAGAAAAATCGCTGTAAAAAGTTGTAATTCGCATAAATTTGAGCTTTTATCATTCTGGATAACATTCTGAATGAAAGTCATTTGTTTCCATGCAATTTTAATTAACCTTATAAGCATAAAATTAAGCGGTAAAACTGAAATAGCTCTATGCGAAACTCCCGTGAACTTTGACCTATCGACCCGGAAATTATGCCATCACCTCACCGATAACAAGAAAGGCTTAAGTTTAAAATTTAAGCCTTCTAGACCCAGTAGTTTTCCTCTACCACCGGCTGAAGAAAGGGAAGAAAATATAGCGTTTTTGGCTATTTTTGCACTTTTCATTGCTTATATTTTGGCAATCGCTTCATAGAAAATCTTGAAATTTTGCAATTTGAAATTTTACGGCGCAAAACATTTTATTTATTGATGAATAAAGAACATTCAAAATGCCCGATACTTTTTTTAAACTCTGTCCTGTAGGCACTAATTAATATTAAATTTTATTAACATATTGTTAGAAAAATTCTCATGAAATTTACATAATTCGTCACAAATATTTAAACAGCTCCTTCTACGTTAATCGTCACGGCGCGATCTTATTCGAGGCTATAGGAACCGCCGCCATCTTGGATACCCAAGGTAAATATAACCGTTTTTAAATTAAACTATATTTCTACTAAAATTAATGGGCCTACTACAATTTCATTAAAATTCGTTAATTTCCAATATTAACCTAATAGGCTACATTCATTCATTTCAAATTCTAAATTCTTAATTCGCAAATATTCTTTATTTACAGAATAATTATAATTTGTTATTATTGTAAAGTTATATCTATTAAATCCTAAGTTGTTAGCCTAATAGATATTTCACATTGTTAAGAATATTAATTTACATTTCTCTTATTATACTTTTTCAATATTAATGTATGTAAGAAGTATATAAGCAATTTTAAAAAATTGTTTTAATGGATAGTCTGAAATAAAAACAATTTTGAAACAACCAACCGACTGAATCCTACTTATCCTACTGATAAAAACAAACAGGAGAGAGCAATCAAGCAAATTACTCTACATTAATTGACATAAGTAATCTTAGTTTACAATCGAAATTTCCTATCAAAAATTGTTTCTTTCACGAGGGGCAATTTTCCCCCGTTGGGAAACAATTCACTACACAGTCGGACAGTATCCGATCACGTGCTTTAAAAACAATGGTTAATTAAACAAGTTATTTAGATCATAGATCTTGATTTGTTCTCTCGATGGACAATCGATAGCGGTTTTAGTTTTTAAACGTATTTCTTTTAACAAAAACGTTTGGATTATTTAATAATTTTATAACTTAACTAATTAATTTGATTTATCTCTTTATTTTCCATTGAATTGCTAATAATAAGATTTTAAAAATTGCTTGAAGACTGTACAAATTTTTATGCATAACGCGGTAAAAGTGGAATAATTATTTATACTTTATCATTTTAGCGTTAAAAGTTTGAGAAATTTCAAGAATTTAGTTGAAAGAATGAATTTTATCGATTTGAATGTGCATTTTAATGTTAAAATCATTCCAATTAGCCCATTATTAGTACTCCTCCACACACACACACAATTTATAATTAGGTTACTATTATAACTTTTTAAGATGGAATATTTAATGAAAAGTTTAAATATTTCTATACATTTCCATCAAAATTTATTTATAAATAATTGAAAATTGTTGTGAATTGTTTGTATATTTATCATTTATGTTTAAGTAGATAAGATCAAGATTTTTTTTATTCCTTTGTTTGTACCATCGATTAAAGATATCTAAATGCACATTGAGTTGCACTGGAAGTATGAGATTTTTTTCCAAAAGTTAAATTCGACAGTTAAAATAAAGAAGAAAGATTAATAGAAATAATTAGGCACCGAAGTATAATTTTCAAATTATTATAAACCTCTGTAAATATACCTCAGACAGGGATGGATGCAAACAGACAAGTTCAACAGACTTAATATTTCTAAGTAAACAGAGATATGGTAACTGCTAGGTAACTGCAATGAATTGCAAGTTGAAGAAATTGGCGCTACAGAAACTTCTGCTACTTTTCACAAACTTAAAACTGCAATTTGAAAAAATTGTAGACTTATAAATTCCCACTGTCGTCCGTCCGTCTTTCCTTAATCTCAAGAACGGTGCTAGATAAATGAAATTGAAGAGCATATATGGAAACCTTATGGGCTGAAGGCCCCTATAACTATGTACGAATTTCCAATGCATACTGGAAGTCATATTATTTCAATTCAAAACTTTTTCTCTGAAACGTGTTACACAGATGACTATCAGTACTCTATTGTTAAAGGAAAAATATGATGTACAGGGGCAAGCCATTACTAATTTGAGATGAAGAACAGATACATCGTATTTTAAATTAAACGAGCAATCATTTATTGTGACGATGTCACAATGCCGGGCTGCAATTTTTTTTTTTCAAATTACAACCAACAAACTGGGCAATTGTATAACATATGCGGAGGATGAACATTGGCGTAGCCAGAGTTTTGTTATGGGGGCCTAGTAGAGGCCAACCTGACACAAAATTGAATTATTTCAAATTATTGTTCATTAAAATGAAATTTCCATAAGAATCGACAATAACTTAACACACGTAAAACATTAAACTTCCTTTAATCATACGTTCTCGTAACGTTAATATTATCAAACTATAGCAATGCCTTTAAACAAAAATTAACCAATCAATTATTTTTTTTTACCATTCTTTAATATAGTTCACCGTCTTTAATCTAGATATAGACCAGGGGTGGCCAACGGTTTTTTCCTCCGGGCCGAATTGGAAAGAAAACTTTTTCCACTGCCCGAACCAGAGGCGGCCCTAGCAAGATTTTCAGGTGATGCGAGAATTTATTGTGGCGTCACCCTGTAGAGAGACTAAACTGTACTGTACATAGAGATTACAGATGCACTTTTTACATTGGACACAGAAAACCGTTGACCTTTTTTTTTTTTTCTTAAGGGTCAGAATTTCTCAACTTTCCTATAACTTCACATTGTGAGGATATGAGGAAATATCGCGGATCCATTCGAGCAATTATTTGAAGTTAAGTCCAATATTCAGAGATTAATTGCGGGCCGCGGTACGTTACACCCAATTAGATTAGCTTCAGCTTTTTATTTCTTTTTGCAAATCGGCTCAACACTTTTTCGGCTGTAATTTTCTGGGGAGGGCACCAGGTTAACTGGGAGGCCGTGCCCACCCATGCCCCTTCCTGGCTACGCCCATGAGAATGAACCAAGTATTTTTATCAAATTAATTACAATAAGTGGATTCTGCCAATGAATAACATTTGGTTTAAAGATTGGCCTTCTTACTGTATAAGATCTTTCAATTAGCTTTCTACAATTTCATGGTTTTATATATTTTAAATTATAGAGTAGAATTATATGTTTGTGTACGTGTGCATAAAATGTTTTTATGAAAATATAACTAAGCTTCATTGGCATTTTTTGCCAAAGATGCTTTCTGCCAAAAATGAAAAACCGGATCTGTTCAGTAAATATATCATTTAATTAAATATTTTTCTATATACAATAATAATAATAATAATAATTTCCAGTTGAACTTTCAACAACTATATGATGACAAATGAAATATCTTTTCAATGAAATTTCAATATGTTTCGGATTCGTAATTTTTGGTTTTGTTGACGTAATTAAACTATATCATTGTTAGTCCACACTATTGTTAAATTAACAAAATTAATTTTTGCAAAATTACTTTTAACAATATCAGCTTTGAAAATGGCATTCTATCAGTCTGATTTCGGTAGGAACCAAAGCAAATTAATTGTGGAACATACAGAAGATGACAATTCTATAGTAAGATTGTCGCCAACAAAAATGCAGACACTCGGCATTTCCCAATACGCACGTTTAAAAGGCAGAAATGGCAGAAAAACAGTTTGCATAGCCTTGGCAGATTCAACCTGTCCAATGGATAACATCAGAATGAATGAATACGTAAGAATAAATTTACGAGTCAAAGAGGGAGATATCGTCACAATTTGTACCATAAATAATATCGATTATGGAAAAAAAATTCATGTTCTTCCAATCGAAGATACAATCCCGACAGTGAATTGTCAACTTTTCGACGATTATCTGAAACCATACTTTCAGGGGGCATATAGACCAGTATATAAAGGAGACTTGTTTCTTATTAAAGGCCCTCAAGGAAATGTCGAGTTTAAAATAATTTCGGTCGATCCCGATCCCTTTTGTATCGTCGCTCCGGAAACAATCGTATATTACGAAGGAAATGCAATCTTAAGAGTAGATATAGAAAAAGAAATGAATGCTATTGGATACGACGATATCGGTGGCTACAATTCCCAACTATTACAAATTAGGGAAGTAGTCGAATTATCTCTGAAATATCCAAGTGTATTTAAAAACATGGGAATTAAACCGCCGCGAGGTGTTTTAATGTACGGGCCACCCGGAACCGGAAAAACTTTGATGGCCAAAGCAATAGCTAATGAATCGGAAGCACACTTTTTCTTAATAAACGGTGCTGAAATCACAAGCAAATTTTATGGCGAATCGGAGAAAAATCTTCGATTGATATTTGCTTTTGCCGAAAAACTCGCTCCGGCAATAATATTCATTGACGAAATAGATGCCATTGCACCAAACAGAAACAAAGTGGAGGGACAAGTAGAAAAGCGAATCGTGTCCCAATTTCTCACATTATTGGACGGTGTGACGGAAATGAACGGAGTGGCTGTAATTGCTGCCGCAAATTGCCCGAATAATATCGACCCCGCTCTACGTCGAAGCGGAAGATTCGATCGTGAAATATACTTTGGAATTCCACAAGTTAATGAGAGATTAGAAATTCTTCGAATTGCAACCAGAAGAATGAAGTTGGCCGAAGATGTTAAGATAGAAGAACTTGCGAGAGAAACGCATGGATTTGTTGGCGCCGATATCCACTCTCTCTGCAGAGAAGCCGTATTCCATCAAATAAGAGAAAAGATATGTCTCGATGACATTGAGGATGGACTAACAGATGAAATTATAAATTCTCTGGCCGTGACAATGAGTGATTTTAAATCTGTTTTAAAAAATATTTGTCCAAATGTCCTGCGAGGATGCGTAGTGGAAAACCCTAACGTATCTTGGGAAGATATAGGAGGTTTAGAAGATGTTAAGAGAGAATTGCAAGAATTAATTGAATACCCGGTAAAATTCGCCGATAAATTCCTAAGATACGGAATGTCACCTGCTCGAGGATTTCTGCTATTTGGACCACCGGGATGCGGAAAGACCCTTTTGGCCAAAGCGATGGTTTCCAGTTGTGGAGCAAACTTCATCTGCATAAACGGGCCGGAGCTTTTGAGCAAATGGTTCGATGAAACAGAAGCCAACGTGAGAGAGATCTTCGACAAAACTAGAAGAGCTGAACCCTGCGTGCTGTTTTTCGACGAAATCGACTCCATAGCTAGAAAACGCATTGATTACGGCGGAGACAACTCAACGTCCGATCGCGTTCTTACGCAAATATTGACAGAAATGGATGGAATAAATGTGAATAACAAGATATTTTTCATGGGCGCTACTAATCGACCGGATGCCATCGATTCTGCCATTCTAAGACCTGGACGTTTAGACGAAGTAATTTATGTTCCATTACCCGATCAATCAGACAGGAAGAGCATTTTGACGGCTGCTCTGAGACGATGTCCACTAGCAAGCGACGTCGATTTGGACTCCATCGCTAGAAACACGGATGGATTAAGTGGTGCAGATTTAAGTCAAGTTTGCAAAAATGCTTGTAAATTAGCTATAAAAGAGGATATTGAAAATTCAGGAACAGACAAGGATGTCATTGCCCAGATTGAAATGCGTCACTTCCAAGAAGCAATGAAAAAAACACGACCTTCAGTAAATAGTGAGGATCTTCAGAGATTTGAAGAATTTCTCTACAAATTTCGAAATCAAAAAGATTATTACGTCTAGATCTAATAGATTGATATTCATTATAGATAAAATTTTGAGTGATTAAATCTCTATTCTAATATCATTTTTTTGATTTATTTTCTTTTATTTAATTACCTGAAGTAAAATAGAAAGTTTATTGAAAATGATGGTTTGCTAAAGGCCGAGACGTTTCATGCATGAACTTGCTGGTCTGGGGATCCGGGTTCGAGTTCGGGTCGAAATCCGGATCTGACAAAGCTTTGTAGGAGGTTTAATCAAGATATATCACGCCGTATCGACAATTAGTATAGTTTAACCGTACATCTTTCTGCTTTGTAGAAAGTACACCTTCATTCCCATGAATGGGGAAGATTCACTTACTTCATTCAACGTGTTTTTTTCAAAAGTTCTTATAATGATTTTGTTTAAAAGTTTATTGAATTGAATTAAAACTGGTCGAGAGGTCTTGATTGATCTTAAATTTATTTTTTTTGGAATTACGGGAATGATTGACGTGAACCATTAATACACAATGATCTTAATAATTATGATTTATATAATAATTATTTAGAATGTGGTTCTTTTTTAATGCTGACATTAAAAGGACATAAAAATATAACTTGAAGATTTATTATTAATTAATTAATATATTAAACGAATATCGGTCTTTTGTTGTTCTACTGTTTTTGGTATGTACATAATTTAAAATGACTGTATAATATTAGTTCATAACTGTTAACCAATATTTCGGCTAACTCATAACTATTTTTGTATCAGCACCCTGTTCATCATGTTACCATGCAACGTTAGGAAGAAATGTTAATCCTGCCTACATTGATGATGCTTACTGCTCATACAGTCATGGCGATGGTTTCATCTTTATATTGTATAGTTTTAAGCATAGTTTTAAGTTTAATTTTTAAATTTGATATTTTTTCTCACCCTGTATAATTTTAAGTATATTAAGACCTCTCGCTATTACCAACTGATGAGGGACTATTTTTCCATTGGAGAATAGTCCGAAATGCATTTTGGATTTTTACGGTTTTTATACTATGTAATCATCTTATTGTACCCCCTTTTTGTTTTATTAAATTTTTACTTTGATTCTTGAGCGTTTGTGCCCATTATCATTGGTGTGAAAAGCCCTTCCTATTATCTGCCTTATGGTTATAGATATTTTAATTAATATTATATATGTTCAGATATGCTCTAAGAGCAAATGAAGCTGACCATGTACAACAGGGGTCGGCAACCTGTGGCATGCAGGACGATTTTCAATGGCACTCTGATTGAATAGAAATGTAGCAAAAATTATATTTTAATTATTAATTACACATTTAAATGTACATCATAGTTCAGCGAAGGCCGTGGTGCATTAAAAATGAATCTCTTGTTTGTATATTTCTATTACAGTACATCTGTTTATGCTCCATGTGTCCATTTACGTGTTATGCAAGCGCTTCACATGTAAGAACATAATTCAATTAACAACTTACCTTCAAAATTATACAGTTTTGAAATCAGTTATAACTGGACTAATTTTGATAACATATATAATAAACTTGGTAATCGTGTTGGCACTCGGAATAACACTATAACTGATGTTAGGCACAACACTGCTGAAAGGTTGCCGACCCCTGTACTACAATACTACTACAGTAAAGCATCGATTATCTGACTCAATTGGGGACTCAGGTTGGTCAGATAACTGAAAAATCGGATAACCGAAAAGAAGGAAAAAAAATACATTATTAGTATAGTATATCCCATGTTTATTAGTATTAGTTTATTAGTATTAGTATTAGTTTATTAGTATGTTGCTATTAACCAACTTTGCGTTGAATTTTCATCAATGTTTAGCCTAATAAATTTTTTTCTTTTTTAAAATAACAATTGTGGCTATTGTATCGTTAAAAATTATTTTTAAATTATTTTATTGCTCACAAAACAAACCACCACTCATAATTAGAAAATTAAGTCTCGTTTAAATACTGGCCTCCCTTCAATGGTCGAGCCATCGATGCCAGCTAAAACACACAAATATTTAACAAAAATAATACTAAAGTAGCCAAGATATAGCCAAATATCGTAATGCCACATCACTAGCGGACATTTGAAATTTGCCGACTAGAATGGTCAGTTAACCGATGTGACGGTTAATCGGGGTCGGATAATCGATGCTCTACTGTATATATTTGCAACAAAAAATAATAGTACAGTAGTTATGAAATTAAATTCTTATTAAATTTAATTAAAATATTTATTCTTCAAGCATTTTGATACAAATCAGAATGTGGTCAAATTTATATACATAGTTATATTCTAATTTTTTAAAATTAAACAATAAAAATGATGGAAGTGGACAACATATCTATGTAAGTTCATATATTATCTTATATATTTATTATTTGAAATGATCATTAAAAAAAAATATGCAGTGAATCAAAATGACATTTTAAAAATTAAAAACCATTTCACATTGATCATCATCTGATTCTAGTGAGTCATATTCCACATCATAATCTTTGGAACAACATTTTGACTGCGTTTTGTCTTCTGTAGCAGATGATATTTCTTTCTCTTCTTCTTCTGCTTCTGGTGGCCCATGTTTACATGCCCTAAATATGCGGTTACTTAAACTGGATTCATATTCCTGTATGGTGAAGTTCTTAATTTCTTCTTCAATCTCATCTTCCTGTATGAAAATATTTTCTTTCTTTCAGTTAAATTTTTAAATATATCAGCATATTAAAGTTAAAATTTCAAAATGTAGTCACACATTAGGCTGCATAAGTAAAAATATACCCAGTACATTGTTCATCTTGTGTATGTTAGGATGAATCAAGAATGTTCCTCATTTTGTAAAATATGCAAATATTTGTGTAATTCGTGAAATTGGCATATCAACTGTCAATTTCACAAAATATTTTCCAATATGATACTGACATTTGTATCATCTGTTGAATTATGATTTAGAAAGTATCAGATGAAAATTTATGTTAGTGGTGTTTTCTTATTTGGAGATTGTGGCTAAGTATAAAAATATCATTAAGTAATGTTTATAGCGTATAGATTTATTTTATGTAAATAGAGTTTAAAAAAGTTAATTGAATAATATTACCATTTCCATGTTTAGTTCAAATTTTGTCAGAAAGATGGGAAAAAGTACTTTTACAACATGGTTTCTAATGAATAATACAAAATTTGTCACTTTTTAATATTAAATGTTATAAAGAATAAGTAAAAATTATAGTATCTAATATCTTGACCATCAAAAATTAGAAACTCATAAACTATGGTAAACAAAAATGAAAGCTCTCCAAAATATGTAAGTTTGATGGTCCAAACGGTTAAGATGTCAGACTATTGCTCTGGGGAGTCTGGATCAAATCTGAGAGAGTAATTGCGGGAGTTTTTCTCAGACAGTTCATCCCAGATATGTTGGACCCATCCCTCACTCACCATCTGGTTATCTCCATTGTGAGCTTGGCTGAACTCACAATGAATATGAAATAAAAGCCTTCTTAGTGCCCACAGAGTGAAAACAGCCAAAAAATTTTTCAAATGGTAAGTTCTTAAATTTATCTCAATGATGCCCTGATGTTGCTTGGTACAATTGCTAATTTCACAAATTATTGTCTACTGTGTGAAATGAGCAACATTTATATATTCAGCATACCAGATACATATCAGTAAGTAAATAAATTACAAAATAATTTGTTAATTTATGTAAGGAATATCATTATTGTCCTCCCTTTTCTCCCTCAAAGGAATTAGTCTTAAATAAGATAACTTGATATGCTAACTCCTCAAGCCATCTATCTCCTCATTTAACTTTACTCCTTTCTTTCCTAAATGCTGTTTCCAACTTTTCTTGGGAATTACAAGAAATGGAAATAGGTAAAAGTTCATAATTCATCTAACCAATTTATCCTCTCCTCTTCCAATCACCTGTCCAAGTCACCTGAATCTATTTTCTATAACCTTCTGTCTAGAGAAGCATATGTTCCCTACTCCTAAAATACCTGTTTTATGCTCATTCTCAATCCTATCAGCTAAGATAATCCCATATACAAATCTAACCTACTTCATTTCTGTCCATATCTTTTCTACCTGAGATTTCTTTATTCCTTAACATTCAGATACTAAGAACTGTCTTGTGAAATTTGCCTTTTAATCTAATTGTACTTGTATCACAAAGTACTCCACCACTTTTGCCACCCTATACCTATTCTTTTTGCTATAGTTCTGTTTAACTCTCATTCACTTTAACATTCATTTTAAGTACTTTCTCCATCCTTTTTATTTTCCTATCTCTAATAACTAACCCATACACTCTCTCTCCTTATAAAAGTGTACAAACTTTGTTTTCTCTCTGACAATCTTTAATTTTTTATGATCTAATCTATTTCTATAACCTTTTCTGTTTCTTCTTCCTTATCTTCACTAACTAGAACTACATCATCTGAAAATTACATGCACCATGGTTCTTCCTTCACACTTGTCCCTTATATTAGTGTTATACAAACTGTTAAGAAAATATGAACTTAATGACTATAGCAGTGGACACCTACTTCTATCCTGAAACCTAAATATATCTCTATATCCTCATTTAACTTTACTCTCCGACCTGTTGGACATATCCTGGACTAAGTACAGTACCTGCCACATATCTGCCATTCTAGAAACCTCATCAGCTTTTTTCTAAATCTATGAATACCATGTTCAAGCCTCTCATTATTTATCACAAAAGGAATATCAAACTGAATGATGTAACCAGAAAAACCTAAATTTTTTCAATTCACAATTTAATTTAAAAAACAAACATTTTCAGCTAATTTCAATACTCATAAGTATTTCAAATGTAAGGATGATAACAAGATTCCAGAAGAGCAGTTCAAAAATAATTCAAACAGCATTCATTCCATTTAAAAATATGTCATGTTACAAAATGACCTCATTGTTATTCATTACTTTTAATGATAACAACATATATATTATCATACTAAGGTCTGTAAAGAATTATACACACACTTGAAATTTGTATAGAATGTCACACAATGTTTGTTTATATCAATTTAATAATTAATAAGCTCATTATTATAATTACTCACAACTACATCATATTCATAAATAAAAATATTCAAATTTCTGAGTGACAAATTAATAAAAAAATTTGCAACCAAATCTGCTGTAAAATAATTTATACACAAAGTAGTAAATTTGTCCTTTTACATAAAGATTTAATAATTAATATAAATTCCTTTCTTTGGAATTAGTTTTTAGTTGTTCTTAGGCTTTGTTTCTGACAAATGTTACAGTTCATGTAAGTTTATTTTATCCTAAAAATTATAAATTGCAACTGTCAGTTCACGAGCAGTTGTGTATTGTTTGTTGTTAGCATGGCATAGCTCACATATTTTCCATGGGATTTAAGTCTGGACTATGCAGTAGCCAGTCCATTACATCTATTATTTGTTGTTTAAACCAGTTTTGGTGGATTTAGATGCATGACAGGAAGCATTATCTTTCTGAAATATCCACTCATTCCATTTGGATTACTGATTAGAGGAAATACGTTCAAATAACATAGAATGACTTCATAAAATATCATTAATTGTGATAATATCTCCTTTGCCATTAAAAGGAAATGCTGACCAAACCATGACTCCACAACCTCCCATCTGTCTGCTAAAATGTTCTCTTGGTTGCTTTCTTAAATCATGCCAATAATACCTATCATGATCTAGTCCAGGCATGGCCAGCATATGGCCCACGGGCCAGATCCGTCCCATCTAATGAATTTATGTGGCCTGCGATTAATCTTTCCATATTAGCTACTAAAGTACGAATAGCTTGATGAAAAGGCCAACAACTTACTTGTTTAGAGTTAACCCTCCATTACAAATCTCTTAAGTACGGTGTAAAATGTTGATAAAGCATGATAATGTGTGAAAAATCTATCTGTAATCTCTATGTACAATTTAGTCTCTATGGGGTGACACCACAATGAGATCTTGCACCACCTCAAAATCTTCCTAGGTCAGCCTCTGGTTTGGCCCGTGAAAAAAGTTCTCTTTCCAATTCGGTCTGGGGGCAAAAACTGTTGGCCACCCCTGATCTAGTCCATTCAGATTAATTAAACATTTTTCCTCTGAAAACACCACATTTTTCTATTTATCAGTCCAACTCATTACTGACTTTGCCCATTCTAATCTGTTTTGCTTGAGGTCACTTGTAAGTTTTGTCTTGAGTTTAACAAGGGGAACATTATCATTATTTTTGAAAACATTAGCTATCATTGAATGAGACATTTTCAATAACAAATTAGCAGCAATGGCATATGTAGGCATTCCTTGTGAGGTGACTAGATGGAAAACTCTTCTTTTCATTTAGAGCATGTTTTTAATTAGATTATTTACTCGTATTTATCCCATATTGATCACCTTTTTAAATAACATTATGAATTGTGTCAATAGATCTTTTCAGAAGTTGAAATCTGTCTAAGATTTTCCTTGTCTATGATACGAAAAGATTTTTTCACTTTTTCACTCAATTCTTTTCCTTGTGTCATTTCGTAAAACCTTAAGTCAGAATGATACAATTATTATGTGAGAGGAGTAAATGATATGCATTTTAATTTACATATTGCTTATTAAGTACATTCAATTATATGATATGATACACAAACTGTATGCATAATTATTTTACAGCAGATTTGGTTGCAATTTTTATATTAATTTATCACTCAGAAATTTGAATATTTTTATTTGAGTAATTATTTATAATAATGAGTGTTAATTAATTATTAAATTGGTATAAATATTGTGTGAAGTTCTATACAAATTTCAAGTGTGTGTATAATTTCTTTAAAAAACTTTAGTATGATAATATATATGTTGTTATCATAGTTATTCATTTATTTTTAATGATGTCATTTTGTAACATGAATTTTCAATTCACAATTTAATTGAAAAATAATTCATTTGTTCATTTGTTAAAATAATTCTTGTTGGGTTTTTCTGGTTACATCATCAAGTTTGGTATTCCTTTTGTGATAAATAATAAGAGAGAGACTTGAACATGGTATTCATAGATTTAGAAAAAGCTGATGAGGTTTCTAGAATGGCAGGTATGTGGCAGGTACTTGGTTTTCTCCCATTCCCTTCATCCTATATTGCAATAGTACAGGATATGCCTTAACAGGTCAGAGAGTAAAATTAAGCAAGGATATGGAGATATATTTAGGTTTTGACTGCTGAGTCATTAAGTCCATATCTTCTTAACAGTTTATATAACACTAAAATATAAGAGTATAGTGAAGGAAGAACCATGGTGCATGTTATTTGCAGACGGTGTGGTTCTAGTTAGATAAGGCAGAAGAAGCAATCTATTTCTAAAACCTTTTCCATCATAAAAAATTAAAGATTAGCAGAGAGAAAACAAAGTTTGTACACTTTTATAAGGAAAGAAAGTATACAGGTTAGTTTGGAGTATCATCATTAATTTGTATAATAAAACATATTATAAATGTTTTATTTAGTGTAATATATAAAGTATTTATCATTATTATTTTAAGAAAGCAGTGCATAACAATATATTACTAAAACTAGCACTTTTAGTTTGTATGACTGCCATCAACACAAATATGGAAAAGGATCTCACTTTATTTCTCATGTTAATTCTTGATGAAGGGTTATACACTATCAGAATCAAAGCTTATCTCACTTATTGATTTTATACAAGAATTTTCTAAGAAATTTTCATCAAGGAAAATGCATTTGAATTAAATTAAATGTAAACAAATATTAAATTTATGGTTTTGTTGTCTGTTTACATTATGATATAATTAATGATAATTTTTTTAAAAATGACAGTTAACAATTAAGCTTTTTAATTCACATCATTTATTGAATAAATAGTTTGGCCTGTTTCCGTAAGTATATTTGACATTGCCTTTCTCATACGATCGAAATGAGAGCCTTGCCAATAAATTTTTCCACAGTTAGTGCACAATAGGAAATTTTCTATACGATTTAATGCTTGAACAGAGAGCTCAGAAATTTGTATTTTAATATTTATTGGAGAGGAAGATGATGATGAATTTATGTTAGTTATGAAAATTTTCTCATTATTGATAGATAGTTCGTGTCGATCTTCTGAAGTTTTGTTATAACACTGATGATATCTTGTCCATATTTCTTTCATCTGATAATTATCAATTTCTAAATAATCATCACCATTGCACACCTAAAAGTGAAATTATGTTTATTATAAAATTGATAAAATTTATTTAATTGTCAAACTTTCAAGGATGGTAGAAAAAATTTATATTGAATAATAGGTTATAGAATTGAACAATCAAACAAACTATAAATAATGATTCTTATACTATATATGTAGTAACTACAGGTTAGCCCAGAAGGTAGTTAACAGAGATACTTTCAATGAAATGATTTAACTATTTTTAAAAAAATGTGAATCACAAATAGCAATATGCAGCTATTCCAAAATAATCTTAAAAAAAATCACACACTGTTTACTGACTTTTGGACAACCCTGTTTATATATATATATATAAAACCATCCATAGGATGACTCAAGACTCTTAGCATTTACATTTGAAAATATGTGAAAATAAAAATAGAATTTTTTTATTTCCTGCATATATATTTTAATATTTTAGAAATTATTGAGAAGCACTAGATTTAAATATGTTTTTATACTAATGGCTTCCTCCTGATCCTAATTTACCATGGTGGCCTCTTTATAGTCATTAAACATTACTGTTTTATTTTATAGTTAATCTTTTACTATTTTACAGTACATTTAGTCATATATATAAAAAAAATTACAAAAGTCAGTGATAAAACACATGTTTAATTTGATCAATAAAACCAAGGAAATTTTTAGTGTTGAATTCAGTATTGTCAAAGCTTTTCTGATTAAGATTAAACATTTCAAAAATGTGATAAATTACTTATTTTTACAGTATAATTTATACTAAAACTACTCCTTACTCTTAAAAATAAATTTAATATTTTACGAGCCATCCTATAGATATTTTTCAGACTTGATCTACATTGTGTTAATCAACTCAATTATAAACATCTTGATCAGTTGAAGATTTAATTTGATTTTAAAAAACCATAATTTTATGTTAACTTTTTGTTTTCTTAAATGTATGGCATACACCATCATATTTAAATAACTTTTAAGATTTTTATGTTGCTGAATAATAAATTCTAATGCCAATATTTAAACATTAATAAACCTATCTTATAAATAATGAAGGCAGATCAAGATATTTGATATCAAATATGTTGTCTCTATGATTCCGGTAAGTAAACATAAAAGTTATAGTACTGAAACAGCAGATTACATATGTAATGTATTAACTGCCAAATCCAATTTAAAATCATGTTGTAATTATCACAATTATACAGTAATACCCTGAATTTACACGATAGGTGGGACTGAGCGATAACCGCGTAAGTTGAATTCGTGTAAGTCGGGGTATAATTTCACAATTTGTGTAAAATCCAAGTCGGATGTATGTAAACTAATAAATGTTCTCGTTAATCTTATCACGTCTTTTGATTTGTTCACGGTTACAAGAAATCATCACATAGAGTCTCTCAAGTCTCTGTAGATATAACAAACACAGAATAACACAAAACAAATTGTAGCTATGTGTCAATTCCGCACGACATGTCCGAACATGTAAGCTGAACAATAGTGGGGGGGTGAGTAATCAAGAGTTGCATGGCACTCAAACAAAAGACGAATCGATGAGATTTGAAAATCATGTAACTCCGGGTTCGCGTAAGTCAAGGTATTACTGTATAATAATTACATTTATTTAAAGCTACACAAACTTACTATATTCTTTCATTTTAGAGGATTGTTTTAGTGTTTCATTTCCCTTTTGTTGATAATTTCATCTATCAAGCTGTTAAATAGTTCTTCTCTGTAATAAAATCTCTCCATATCCCTTACATTCTTCCAATTTACTAAAATATTTTCTTTTCCAATATTTCTAGGCTATTTTCAATTAACAATTTTCATATTTAATTTTAACTAATAATATTTTGTTTTTCTTTTTAAATAAATTTAGAAATTTGGAATTTATTATAACAAGATAAGTGAAGATTATATTAATTAATTTATAAATATTCATATATGACATTTGGAATTTTAGTAGTGAGAAAATTGCCTTCATCCTGGATATGTTATTTGCATTCCTTTAGTATAGTCTCCACCCATAAACAGAGCAGAAAGCATTGTTGTAATTTTGGAAGCCATTCAATCAGCAGACTTAGTTCTATTGACATCTGTTACTGTATGGCCTATTGCACATATTAATTTCTCCTGATTTAAAGCATTTGCCAAGAGTTGGTTCCTTCACCTTGCAGAAAGATTGAAGTCATGTGGGTTCATTTCAGGAGAGTATGGAGCCAACATGTCTTTACGAAAGTTGTTCACTCAAATAATGAAAAATCGAATGATTCAATGATACAATTTTCTTCATCTGTAATTTGGTCTTTAAGACATGCACTGTTGTGTGTACCAGTCCAAATTTGACAGCAAGTTCTTGAATTGTCCATTTTCTGTTTCTTTCCTACAGTGATGCCACTATTAATATTTGCCTTTCATTCACAGCTGATCTTCCTGATATGTCATCATCCTCTTCTGAACTGTTGTACCTAGGTTTTGCACGATAGAGTGGGTAGCTTGTGATGATGATAAAGGCCTTTGTAACATATTTTTTATAGTTTAATCCCAGGCCACTTCAATAATGCATTAGTCAAGAACACTGTACAGTCTTTGAAAATATTGTTTAGACCAGTTAGTTAGAACACTAACATTTCAAACAACTGCAGCATGTTTCAGGTGATTTAGATATCACACACATTATTTTTTTATGCTGCTGGCATAAAAAAATAGGTCTTGATATTTCATATTTTAACAAAAGTATAGCACAATTCTCACTGTTAAAATTCCAACCTATAATTGTTGAAGAAAATGCTAAGTTTCTACATTGTTAAAAATTGCACAACAGTTTCTTCAAATAATGCATATCCTTTGTAAAAAAATTCTTTTAAATTATACTGATAAAATTGGTATACTGTATCTTTCTATATAATACATCTCTGTAATCCAAAAAAATTTGGTAGACGGACTCACAGCCAAACTTTCAGTTAGGAACTCACTTTTATTCCTTAAAAAAATGACAAATGCATTTCAGGTTGGTACACGCATCTGTGAGGTCAGCCGATTAGGGTGAGGGTTTTTCGACAGCCGAGCGGTCCTTTCTGTCGTGTGGGCACAGAATGACTTTCTGAGACAGGTTTACCATTTTTAACCCGTTTATTATATTACAAAAGATTCTTACAACGTTCTTCAAATTTTCAACGTAACACAGCTCGTGGAGCAAATTAAAAGTTCCTTCAAGGGTCCGACTTTCTCCGTTTGGTCCTTCGATGTCATACGTTGATATCGACGGCCCCGGGGCGTGCGGCACAGCTTCGGCGAAAGTCTCTGGTGAAAGGCAAATCTGTGCAAATCAAGACGTCACTGGAGAGCGACAATAAGTCACGGGAGTTGACGAATCGGTCACGGTTGATAAGTAGGATCACAAAAATCCTGGAGAGGAGCACCAAGAACCAAGAACTACGAACCAAGAACCTTTGTCCCTTGAGTCGCACGGTTTTATAGATTTCTTAACCATCGTCGCCTCTCCATTGGTCTCTCATAGTCACCTGGTGACAATTCGAAACCTAATGAAGGGCGCAGGAGAGGTCAACGTTGCGACTGAATATGATTCCTCTCTCTCGTCGCGTTTTCCTCGAATTTATCCGTTTCCATTGTTTAACAAATTTACGAAAAAAAAAAAACAATTGCATTGTTCATTCGAGACACCTAATCCGTTTCCTTAGCGTCTGAAAAGGAGCTTTTTATTTTAAATCGACACCCATAATTCGGACCTCTCAGTCGACCCCTCACCCATCCAACCCCTCCTCAGTGTCTTAAAAATAAAAATTGTGTATGGGCTACCAACACATCTAAACACCAACACCTGTTTTTCATCTATACAACTTAGAATTATCGTACAAGCTTAAAGAGCACTTGAAGTGTTTGCATAACATCACTTTGTTAAAATATATATTTTGATACAAATAGTATACGAACAATCCACAAAATACTTAGCAAAACATTAGCAGCCTTGTTCTAATGTTTTGCTAAGTATTTTGTGGATTGTTCGTATACTATTTGTATCAAAATATATATTTTAACAAAGTGATGTTATGCAAACACTTCAAGTGCTCTTTAAGCTTGTACGATAATTCTAAGTTGTATAGATGAAAAACAGGTGTTGGTGTTTAGATGTGTTGGTAGCCCATACACAATTTTTATTTTTAAGACACTGANATTTGTATAAAAATATATATTTTAACAAAGTGATGTTATGCAAACACTTCAAGTGCTCTTTAAGCTTGTACGATAATTCTAAGTTGTATAGATGAAAAACAGGTGTTGGTGTTTAGATGTGTTGGTAGCCCATACACAATTTTTATTTTTAAGACACTGAAGAGGGGTTGGATGCGTGTACCAACCTGAAATGCATTTGTCATTTTTTTTAAGGAATAAAAGTGAGTTCCTAACTGAAAGTTTGGCTCTGAGTCCGTCTACGAAATTTTTTTGGATTACAGAGACGTATTATATAGAAAGATCTTACATACAGCAATCCAGTTATATAGTAATGGTATACTGTAATCGGAACCTTATCTATAACAGGACAGATTTTTTACTCAGAATACAACTTTGTATTAAAAATAAATAAATAATTATGCATTTTGGATATTTTCTNCAGAGACGTATTATATAGAAAGATCTTACATACAGCAATCCAGTTATATAGTAATGGTATACTGTAATCGGAACCTTATCTATAACAGGACAGATTTTTTACTCAGAATACAACTTTGTATTAAAAATAAATAAATAATTATGCATTTTGGATATTTTCTGTGCAAGGTACAGTACATAGATATTTGTAAATCATATATTAGAAATATAACAGATCATACAAATATTGTAAATACAACTAATAAATACAGTGGAACCTTGCTTAATGAGCATAATTCGTTCCAGAATCTTACTCGTAATGCGAAACAATTTTTCCCATAGAAATTAATGTAAAATATGATAATGTGTTCCATGTCAAAAAAAAAAAAAATACTCAAATATTTTGTGTGTAACGTTTATTCAATATACATTGTTAAGGAGCATGAATCATCATCATTTCTTCTGTGAGGACCCAACCGAGGTCCGAAATCATGTAAATCGTGGTATTCTTATGATTAAATAATAACAATAGATTAAATATGAGAGGGAGAGGAAAATCTCATAATTTAAACAACAAGTCCCGGATGACTCCAACATGTGTTAAATGAACTGTCAATGTCAAAATGAAAAGTTATAAGTCAGACACAAGTGATCATAAACAGGTAGAACTTTGACCCAAATGCTCATAAACAATCAATCTAGGGAAACAATTTTGGAAAAGAGAGAAAGATTTAAGAGAGATAAATCATTGCATATGATCGTTCGAATACCCAGATGACAGAAATCGCGAGTAATGGAGCTAAATTATGAGCGCGAGTCTTGCAATTTTGTCAACAATTCCCAAGAACAATCGACAGAACAGCGTTGAGCAGACACCTAGAATCGGACCTTTCCCGTGACCCGAGTCAGTCTCAGTTTTCCCCAAAACAAAAGAGACCAATTGGGAAGCGAGGAAGGAGATGAGGGACCAATCAGAAGTCCGAATAGTAGGAGAAAAAACTATAAAAATCTGAAATTCAAGGTCGGAGAGAAGCTCTCCTCCGTATTCCATGAAAGGTCGTGACTTATATTGTGGTGTGTCGTCGCCAAGAACTTTGGACTCCGCCGCTTCCTCCTTCTGATTGTCCACCTTGCTCAGCGACCTCATCTCGTCCCAGGGCCAGACAGACACTGAAGTTCTCACCTCTCCGCATCTTCAACGAGAAGATGCGGAGAGTGAAGGAGTGTCGATTGTCGATGTAAGCATAAATGTTAACAAATAAACAGCTTTCTTGTATAAAACACTTGTCATCATTTGCCTCCTCCGTCACAGCCCACATACAACTTTCCCTTAGGTTCATCCTGACGTGGGATTAATAGATTCCACCTAGGAGACAGCAACCTTACACAGGTGCCGTGGAGTGGGTTTCAAGTCCCCTATGTCCACCAGTTCAGCTACCCTACACTTCTAGAATGGAATGAACCAATCTGAAATGTGAATTCAATTTGCAGAAAACAAATCACAAATAATATGTCTGGTAATCATGCCAAAAGATATAGCCTTTACATAGCCCAAGAATTTGGCATAATTAAATATTAGAAGTTGCAGCCAAAGTTTTCATCTCTAAAACATGAAGACAAACCATCTTGTAAGCCTAGAAATTTGACCATGGCATTCAGAACATCATTGAAATCATGCTTGAATTCCAAATGCCATTGTCAAACTTCTAGGCTTACAAGATGGTGGCACTCAACGTTTGATGTTCATGTGAGGACCCAAACGGGGTCCGAAAGCAGGCCAATAACGACTTTTTAAAAGAGTCAATTTTCGTAGTGCGAAAGAGCGAACTTAAAGATCGGATTTAAACAATGAACCTTTTGTCTTGTTAAAAGATTTTAAACAATAGATAGAGTAAAGTCGAGGAAAACGAGGTTGGAGAGGAGTCGTGTTCCGACGCGACGTTGAACTCTCCCGCGCCCTTCCTGGAGTTTCGAATTGTCACCATGTGACGAGGAGAGACCAATGGAGAGGCGACCGCGGTGGAAAAATTAATAAAACCGCGTTTTCGGGAACTTTACGGGGTCTTGGGTTTTGGTGCGTAGCGCTACCCTGCTGGGATTTGGTGCTCACGACAGAGACACAACGAAGGCTCTTTCGACGCCCTAGGAGCTGGTTTCGACAACCCGTTCTGTCCAGAATCGCCGAGGTTCAACTCGTTAACCGAGGACATCGCGGCAAGTGCTGGTGCGTGCTCCGGGGACATCGTTCTCTGTGTCCGGCGGGCGAAACACCCAAGGACCGATCGAACTGTCGAACTTTTCCGTGTTGTTTGGGAACTGTTTTAGTAACCCATCGTGGGATAGGCGTTTGCCTGACTTCTTGAATTGTTGTAAGAACAATTTATGTATATTATTAAACGGTTTTATATGGTAAACCTGTCTCGGTGAGTCATTCCGCGCCCACACGACAGTATTAACCGCTCGGCTGTCGAAAACACCTCACCCCTAATCGGCTGGTCTCATATTCACATTTTAGAGATGAAAACTTCGGCCGCAACATCTCTATTAGAAATTAACTGCCTACAATCTAGTCAAATTAATTAATCTCTAATATTTAATTATGGCCTTTACATGGCCCAAGAAATTTGGCATATCATTTGGCATGTTTAACGGGCTATGCTTGTTGATGTTTGTACATAATATGTGATCACAAGTGGAACAAGTGCTAAACACAGACTGATGAGTATGTGCACAATCTGGGACTTCCCTTCTCCCCCTCACTCATTAAGCGAGTCATTTTTTACAATTTGTTTTGCTTGTTAAGTGAGGTTCCACTGTATATCCTTCATAAATATTAATAAATAAATACACACATTTCAATAAAAACTCTTTTTACGTAGAAAAATTTTAACCTTTTTTTTTCAGATAATAAAATTAATTTAATACATTATAGCTAAGTTGTATTATTACATCTTTGTTTTAAAAAAGGAGCAGCCCAAAGTTCAACATGTAGTTTACATATCTAATTATAATTAAATTCTCACAATAAACTTAAAGTATAAAATTATGTTTTGAGTTGCAAGAACTTATTCATAAAAAATTGTACAGCAATGCTGTAACAAATATTATAAAATTATTTTATATTTCTAATAGAAAACTATTTGAATGGCAGTAAATGTTTTCTTGTAGTTTCTGGTTTTGATTTAAACATTCTTTAATATATATTGATTTTGTAATACATAACATAAACCTGACTTCAATATATTTTCTAATTAATAATTCTGAAGTAATGCTACAGTATAAACAATATTTGATCATATCATATATATGCAATTTTTCAAATTTATGAAAGCAGTCTCAAACCATGTTATGTAAAGATTTCTAACTTTAAACAATATAAAATATCATACTCCTTTATAATATAAAATTTTAACAGTTCTTTCATTCTGTATATGTTAATTCATAAATATTAAATAAATGATTATGAGTAGACATTTATATGCTATTTAGATTGTAATATTATGTCTGATTTTTATTCACATCATATTTTTAATTTTTTTAAATGATGATAAATAGTAAGATTGATAAAAACTTACAGAACAGCGAGAAAATATATCTTCCTCATTGATTTTTATATTAAAATGTCTGAACACAGTCATGGCTTGTTCTTTTGCATTTTGTGAACATGGCACATTAAAACACCTTCCCTCAGGTAAATAAGACTTTAACTAAAAATGAAATATAGTAAATTAAGCACATTTTAATTAAAAGATAGTTACATTAATATTTATTTTGAATGTTAATTTTTAATATGTAAATTTTCAAAATTATTTATAAAATGAAAGATAAAATTTCAATAATATACAGTATATACCTGAAAATATGGTGCACCACTAGTTAAAATAATTCTGTCTTCTTTTAAAGCAATCTAAAATGATGAAAACAGTATATTATTAAATAAGAATTTTATATTTTAATAGGTTAAATATTAAACTCTTACCTTTGCAGCTTCTGTGTGATCATCCAAGTTCTCTAAACATTTTGTGTCACTTCCACATTTACGAAGAAATTTTCCCAACCCGTGTAACATATTATCCACTACAAATTTAACATCTTTAATAGTACATGGTGAGTTGTTAACTGTTTGTAATGGAGGAGAAAACTTTTTCTAAAATTAAAATAATTTATTATTATTATAAAACTCAAAATTACAATTAGACAACAGCATAAAAAATTGAACAGCAAAATACAATTAAAGATTATTAAAATTAGTTTGGATAAAATTGTAAATGATAAAAAAAACTACTTATAAAACTGAAAAATCAATAAGAGATAATAACAGAAATTGGAATACATATAAAAAATGATTTTTTGTTACTATCTTCATAAATGTACTGTAAAATATTTGGATCTTTTTTACTTTTCTGCTTTAAATCACTTATATTTACAATACATCTTGACATAGGTATATTATTAAAAACGAATTTAAATTTCTCTTCTTTTTCCTAGATTATTTAATTTCAGAGCAATAATTCCAAATACCGGTTAACCAAAAGCATTCCAGTTGGCAAATTCAAATTTCCACTAGGACTGTGGTGTTGCAGTACTCTTCCCTTCACTGCCAAACTGAACTGTAGGCCTAGTTTAATGTATTACATTAATGTAAGGTATGTATTTGTAATATGTGTGATACAAATTATATACAGTACAGTTTTGTGTAAATGATCAGTTATCCGAACAACCCCAGTACCCCAGTCCCAAATTTTTTGGATAATTGATGCTCTACTGTATATATGTTGAATTATGAATTTTGATAAAATTAAATAAATTTGAAAATCTTTGTTTCATATTTTAATTTTATTTATTACTTAATAATTCTTAAAGGAAAAGTTAACTTTTACATTTTGATTTGAAATAACTTGAAAATTTCATATAAATATACAGTGGAGTCCCATTCAATGTGGGAATGTGTTCCACGTTATAGAGACCTGCATTACCAGACAATTACAATTTTATGCAAGTTTAAACCTAAGTCTAGAAACTGAAGAAAAAAACACACTTCTGGATGACAAAATTTGAATTTTGTATGAGTACCAGTAGCAATTTTTTGTCACATTATATGAATTTGCATTACAGAGGAGCATTTATGGAACTTCACTGTAATTAATTTGAAAAAAAAATTTAAGTTTACTTAGTTATTCTGAAATGCTCCACAACTCAAATTCTAGACTCTTTAAATATTTAAAAAGATTCACAAAGTTAAAATAGACAAATAATGCATTTGATCCAATATAAGTACAGATTGTCCGTGGAAGATCTTTATCATTCTAAAACATTAATAACAAAAATACTAACATGTGAAATGAAATGCAGTTTGCTGCAAAAGAATGAAGTAATCTAAGTTTTTTTACAGTACCTTCAATGTAGCTGAACGTGAGCTCCGTTAGTAGCATGAACAATGTCGAGTCTGTACTCGTTTTCCCTCCAAGTGTTTTTTAACATTTGCGGTGTAACAGTGAGGATTGCTAATTGTATCCTTTCCTTTAAAACGGATATATCAGAAACATGTCTTTAACATAACTCCACTGGATTTCTTTTTTTGGGGTTATGTCAGGCGATCGCGGACGCCAAGGTATGGGTCCCTATCACAACTGGCAAGCAACTAGCACCATCTACCTCAGGCAATTGATACCAGAAAAAACTCTTAGATTTNATATATCAGAAACATGTCTTTAACATAACTCCACTGGATTTCTTTTTTTGGGGTTATGTCAGGCGATCGCGGACGCCAAGGTATGGGTCCCTATCACAACTGGCAAGCAACTAGCACCATCTACCTCAGGCAATTGATACCAGAAAAAACTCTTAGATTTTTTCATTCTTTTGCAGCAAACTGCATTTCATTTCACCTGTTAGTATTTTTGTTATTAATGTTTAGAATGATAAAGATCTTTCTCGGACACACTGTATTTTTAAGCAAGCAGTTCACCTCAACATGGTAGTTGCCATTTACCTTTCTCATGCATGTACAACTGACATTTCATTGAATGATTAAAAATTAAATATATTTAATTGTTTATCATTCAATGAAATAATAAAAACTAAAACATTAGTCTGGTGATCTCATTTTTTCTCAGTCAATTGTACAAATTTATAGGAAAAGATGCTGATGAATTGTGAGGGCTCCACTTTACCAAGGAGTTTGGGAAATGCTGTCTTAAATACACAAAAAGATTGATTTTTCAAAAAAAAAAAAATTCCAATTCTTGATGTTATGTTAACTCAACTTAGAATATTTACTGCTGATCTAAACAGAACTTTGTTTCAATTTCATTTGATATGATTTTGAATTTGAAATATTTGTACTTTGTGATATATGTTAATCTGTACCAAAACATTAATTGCATCTTATAAACTTTTCTATATATAATTATAATTTTAAGAAATCACGAAAGAAAACTTTAATTCAGGGGTGCCCAATAAATGTGTAAACAAAACCAACAAATTTTTTAATTTAATTTATTTATTTCAATGGCATAAACTCAAAAAAAAAAGAAGCTTCACAAAGCCATAAATCTTTATATATATTTTATTTTTGATTTCCAAATATTTGAAAATATTTCCAATGTGTGAATGAGGAAGGAATACTAAATAAAGCTGGAGTTGGGACTCAAGGATTAGAGACCCAAACAAAGGGAAAAGAGTGAAAGGACAAAAGATAAATAAGTAAGGAAGGTTGGAAAATTAAGGGTCAATATTTGCATAACAGAAAGTCTATTTAACCTTTCTCACTACTTTTTATCTTTTGGCCTTTCTCTCCTTTCCACAAATTTGGGACTATAATCTTTGAGTCACAACTCCAGCTTTATTTAGTATTCCTTCCTCATTCACACATTTCCAAGTATTTGAAAATATTTGCTTTCCACACAAAAATAAAATATGTATAAATTTTGTGAAACTTTTTTTTTGACTTTATGTCATTGAAATAAATAAAGAAAAAATAAATTAAAAAATTTGTTGGTTTTGTTTACACATTTATTGGGCCGCGGGTTGGACACCCCTGCTCTAAGCAATCATATGAGCAACTGACAATTTCAAACCTAAGAACTGAAAAAATGGAGTTGGCAGATTTCTTTTTCAGAAGACTGTAAATCCCATTCCAGGAGAACAAATTTATATTGGTATTTACTTACCTGATTCTGTATTCACTTTTTATATATTGCTTAATTTTACGCTAAATCAAAAAATGCACAGACCTTTTCAGTTGCCTAATTTAAAAATTTTTATTTATCTTCCACTATTACACATTTGTTAAAAGTTATTTATAGATTATATTCTATTAAAATTTATAATTAAATACTTCACACTGTATATATTTTCAATAAAAATTTTTTACTACCAGACTAATATATCTTTCAATTAGTATTTGGAAAACTTGCCTTATTTTTTTGTGAGGTCTTCTTTTTGGATGAAACCTTTTGTACTTTTTGTGATAAAAAGTCTCTAACAATTTGATCAAAATCAAGTCCACAGAGATGCACTTTATTATGTATACTTTCATATATTTCCAAAAGACAATAAGCATCTAGAGCTAAAAAATTAAAAATTAAAATTAGTATAATAATATTTCCATAAAAATAATATAAAGTAAAATAAAAAAATTAACATTTTATTACTTTTTTAAAACATAGACTATATAGATCATTTTACTAACAACATGGTATTTTCACCAATCATAAAAAAAATTCTAATAGATAACAAGATTCTTAAGCAAGTGTGTTGAAATATTAAAATCAATTTTAGATATTCTATAACTTTAATTTTTTACACCTTATATATATATACTTACTATATATGTTATTTAGGTACCTTTTTATTAACTATCTCCCTTATTGTTATAGATATAAGCTCCAAAGTTCACAGGGAACTTTAGAACATGCATGAGTAGTCATACAAATATGATGCCATAGTCTTGAAAAACAAATATTTATAGTCCAACAGCCCAGAAATAGTATAAAGATCATTCTACACTAATTGGAACCAACAAAATTGTCAAATTAATACAGAAGTTCAATCATCTGCTATACTTTGTTTAGAGGGAAAACAAATGTGCTGTTAATGTCATCAACAGCACATTTGTTGTTTGATCAAATCTGTGGAGAATTTTGTGTTTATGAGCAAAGTCCAAAATGGCCATTGTATTATTCTGTTCAAGAGATGCACATCAGCCACATAAGTGTCAGCACCATCATTAGAAGTGATTTGCATCCACACATAATTCAAAGGCACAAAGATTGAACTCTGCATCAAAAGTCCTGAGTACAATCATGACAATAAAATATGGCCAGTAGGATTTAGTCTATAGGCAAAATTCACTTCTCTCTTGATGGCTAAGTCAGCAAGCAGAACTGGAGAATCTGGGCATAGAAAATGTTCTGTGATGCTATGAAATGCATCACAGAACATTAAAATCCAATGATCAGATTCAATAAACACAATCTGAATATTTTTTAGAATGTTAATGAAAAACAAACTAATAATAATAAATTATATATAAAATTTCTTGATATTTACAGTTCTTTGATCTACATAAAAACTTATTACAATTTATAAAGAATTACTATAAATTACATTAAATTCTCTAGATTTTTTTGTACCATGATACAAGACATTTGAGTTATAGTCAGAGGCAGAGTCTCTGGCATCATCATAAAAAGAAAAAAAATGTTTGTCTGAAAAAGAATAAGTGTTAAGAATATGATTGTTTAAAATAAAAAAACTAAATAATTTGTTGTATTTTCTAACAATAACAAATAATAATACTATCCATTTTTCAATTGGACTAACTATAACTATAAATTATTTTATTTATATTTATTCTAATTTTATCTCTGATATTTTGAATTGTGTAATTCATCTATATTAATACTGTATAATTTTTAAAACAAAAACAAGCAAAATTTTACAAAATATATTCAAAATTGCAATTTTGAGAACATACAATTGCATGGGCATCTGCAGAGGGAACAAATAGGACACTTGCTCTCCCCTGGAATCTAATAAAATATTCACAAATTATAATTGTAAAAGTAACTGATGCAATACTGTATTCTATAATCAAGGGTGTAAGGTTACATATTTCAGAGTCCATAATCTAAATGTGAAAAAAACACCAAAAAATTAAACACAGTGCTCCTCTACTTATGAATGTTCAACTTACAAACTTTCAGACATGAACAATTTGACAGTACATTTAAAATTTTAATTTGCATGAATTTGGAATATCTTGCCACTTCTGGGGTAGTGCTGAAGTCAGTCTTTAGCTAGTAATAAACAATTAATGTGGATTAACTTCTATTACACATTATCATTTTTTGTTTTTATGCAAATTCTGATGTTCCATCAAAGTCAGTAACATTGAAATAACCACACTTTTCACTATTATTTGCAGTTTTTATAAACTTTTATGATTAGTGCTTCAATAATGAATCCAAAACAATATTAAATCCAGCAATAGTGATAAATGCAAGAAGTATGGCTCTGTTACTAAGGAAACTAAACTTGACATTATAAAGTCAGTCAGGTGAAAAAAAATTGCATTTGAAACACACTACTGGCGAGTAAATGAGTGTAATGTATTCTACTAAGTCCATTGAAGGATCAAACACTAACAATAAGTGGTTATTAACATGAGTTCTGTAATACACTTCTTGTCTAGTCTTGTATTCAATTTTATGAGCTCTATGATGGCATTTCTTTTCTGCTAGACTTATTACCCCATCAATTAGAAATAGGACAATCTTCAGAAAATCACATTTTTATTTCCTAGAGTATTTATGTTATGATTTTACTGTAAATAAGTTTATAATCTTATTGTTTTAACAGTGCACTTGTTTTTTACTTCATTATTCTATTTTATTGTTTTAATGGTAAAACAGTTTCCAATGACACAGTTTTTAATGTTATGGTTTTAACAGTGTACAGTCGACCCCCCTATAACGTGCGTTCCTATAACAACAATTCCTATAACATAGCGAAAAAATTGTAGCAACATTCATATAAAGTACCTCCTATAATGTCGTTTCGCGATAAGATTGATAGAATCTGGACCAATAGTGGATGAGCAGCCGAACTACTTTCCTCCATCCTGCGCCACGCTACGGAGCGGCTAAATTGAGTTTGCTATCGTCTGTACAGTATTATATATAAATTATATATAAATTAGGTACTGTACATATAATTATATATTAATTAAATATAAATTAGGTACTGTATATATAATTATATATTAACTTATTGTAACTTTATTATAATTAAATATATAATTTCCACCGTCTAGCGTGGCGCCACGCTACGGAGATTTTAGGAAATAAGTTGAGTTTATTATCGTCTGTACAGTATGTAAATTAGGTACCGTAAGTCTAATACAGCACTAATTTTATACATTTCTTGTGAAAGAAACACTTCTTATTCAACGGCCATAAAAATTATTTATATTAATGATGTCTCCAAAGGTCAAGTTATTTTTCTGCGAAAAATTCGTTATCAGAAATCGCGGCCGCCGTTTCGTGTGCTGTTCCGCGACGATGACAAGCTTTGAACAACGGGCGTAGTCGAATGGTGCACACTCGGTAAGTAATCCTATAATTTTTTGTTTATAGCATAGTTTATACGGATTATTCCCAAAAAATTATACGTGTTTTGGAAATGTTGAGTGGAATTAGTCTAGAATCGGTTAATTTTATAGAAGGAAACCTTTCAAACAGCCTTAGTCCATAAAGTTCACACCTATCGGGCTGCGATTGTATCATGTATTTAATCATTCCTACAACGTAAAATTCGATTAGCGTGGAACGTATCTAAGCGTTATAGGGGGTCTACTGTACTTTTTTTACGTATATTGTTTGTCTCTCACTGCTATTACTACTTTATATATCATACTGTCATATCTACTGTAAGTTCACAATTTTTACACCTTAAAAGGAGATGAAATCAGAAGAGTGAGGGATCCTAGTTTTTTGAACACATAGTTATTCTCTAGTACCATACGGTACCAGAGAGTAACTATGTGGAATTTGGTCAGAGTTTGGGAGCTTATAAGCCCACAAAATCAACCAGGTACTATAGGGAGTCATACTGCATACTTGTTATACATATTGTTCTTGTAAATCATTAACATTCTAACTATTGTTATAGCAAACACCTGTAAATTAATAATTATCATCTGTATATTATCAATCGTCACTATTTCTGTGCTTGTCATAACCATGCAAGTTAAAAAATTTTTACAAATTTTGTAACAGTGCAAAAATTTTATGTTAATTTGTATGCATTATTTCCCAAACAATTACATCACAAAGAGTTGAAAAGGGACTCAAAGTCCAAAATGCATACTCCAGGAAATAAAGATGTGATTTTCTGTTTCTAATTGATGGTGTAATAAGTCTAGTGGAAAAGAAAAGCAGTTATAGAGCTCAAAATTGAAAACTTAACATGATCATAGAAAAGATTTTAAAATTTAACTAATGTGAATTAATTTTCATATATCAATATCAGTTCCTTTTTATATTACTGTTACTATAAGTTTTTTCCCATATGAAAACTGGTATTTATGGAGTTTACATGATACATTACAAGTTTGTTGTCATTAGAATTTATAAAGATATGGCTTACTGAAAACTGCATGCATCAAAATGTATGATTGTTATTTTTATATATTTATTTTTCATGCTTTGAATAACATGAATATCTGTATGAAGTTTTTACAGATATTCATATTAGTCTTTTCAAACAAATTAACATCAGTTCAATAAAATAAAAAACTCATACGTAAAATCGAAATAACATGTACTGTACATATAATTTATGGTGATAATAAATAAAATTATTGTTGTAAAAATACATAAACATTCTTTACTGTAAACTAGCAAAGAATGCTCAGCATTGCCCAGAAACTCTGGGAAGGGATTCAGTTGTTCTCATTATAGTCATTTTCATCATATATCAACATAAGGTGGCAGAAAGTATCCATGCAAAATTTGATGCAAATCAATTCAAAGGTTTGGCAATTTATGGGAGATGAAATCAAGGGAAAGGAATGAGGGTCTGAGTTTTAAAGTAGCATATATTTTTTGAAGGATTGTAAAGACTAACTTTGCAAAGTTTGTCCAGATTGCTCAAAAGGTTTGAGAGTTTGGCATTAGGAGATGGAGTGAGGGATCCTAGTTTTTTGAACACACAGTTACTCTCTGGTACCCTATGGTACCAGAGAGTAACTGTGTGGAATTTGGTCAGAGTTTGGGAGCTTATAAGCCCCCAAAATCAACCAGGTACTATAGGGAGTCATACTGCATGCTCCACTAAGCCTATCATGTGTTTGACAGTCCAGCATGCTGGGCTGTCATTGTAACAACAAATAATTTATCAGTAAAGAATAAAGAGAAGTCTGACATGTGAGTCTTTGCAAGATATTCACCTCCAAATATGCAGTTTCGGTTACCATCTTGCTTGTGGATAAGTTTGCAAGCAAGTTATGTTTTAGGCATGGCAACCAGTGCCTTTAACATAAATAAAAAATGCATTACGTTCTAATGACTGAAAACAGTTTTACCTTGAACTAGTACTATTGCCTATTCTCCATGCTCTGCATGCAGTCATGCACTTCGTGCTCTCTATCACTCATACCTCACATGGGAGCAAGCACCTACACCCCTAAAACTATAAAGCATCAAGAACTTACAAACATTCAAATGGGCTATTCACCACCAGCATAGCCACCTATGCTGAAGACTAAGCATGGAGTTTGCATGGAGCATGTGGTGTGACTCTCTATCACATCTGAAAGCAAACTGATTTTGGGAGCTATATCTCAAAAGGTTAGCACGAGGTATGATTCCTTTGACTTTTGCATGCTGTACAGCTCTGTTATGATACCAACAGTGTCATTCACATCTGCAATTGTGCTGATGAACGATGAACAAAGAACAAATAAAATACTGTAGGTCTACTGTATTTACAAATGTTTGGTTTCATATAAGGAAAGTAAATTTGCTCCTTTTAGTTGTAAATATCTGATAAGAATATTATAATAAGAAACAAACCACCAACACAATATAAACAAAACATATACACAACTATCTGAACTGCACAAATCAAAATTGAAAACAAAAATATAAGATGATAAATTTAAAAAATTCCACCAGATGGCAAAGGGGTTTGACCTGGAATGAATCAGACAAATGCAGTGGTAAAAACATCATTCTCCTGCATTTTCATTTTATAATATGAAAATAGTATATAGCCTGTGTTCATATGAAAAAAATAAGCTTTCCAATAGCAAAAGAATAATAAAATTCAGTTTGTTTGATAGAGGTAACCTCAAAATCTACCAAACATTCTCACTTTATATATTAGTGTAGATTAAACATTGCCACTATATTAAAAATTGAATAAATTTTCATATTTAATACCTGCATATATCACTTGAGATTTCCGGAGAGGTCGATTTTCCCAATTTGAAGTGCATTCTTCTTTGCTAAGTGGCTTACCTAAAATTATTTCAGATAATCCACTTAGACCTTTATGATCCGAATATAATGTATTTTCATTACTTTTAAAACGTCGAAATTTTTCAGTTACTTTAGGATAAACTCTATTTAACTGCAATAATAATTAAATTAAATGCTTAATTGATATCAACATTTCATGTATACAATAAACAAAAATTTTGGCTCCAGCCATTTTTTGATTTCAATTTATTCAAATTTAAAAAAAAATAAATTACTGTTAATAGCTTAGAAATGGAGACAATGTTTTCTTAATTGATATCAATACAGTAGAATCTTGTTTTAACAGATCATTTGGGGTGTTTAAAATCATCTGTTCCGAAAAATCTGTTATATTGCAAACAAATCATTTCTCGCACTCCCAGGAAAATATCCATTATTCAAAATAATTTTTGTTTTTTTAAACTCCCTACATAAAAAACACCTGTACTCAAAATTATTCAGCCTCTTGAGATTTCTGTCCTTTATTTTATATACATATGTACATTATGCCATAACAAAGCTGACAGAAACTGTATACATTATAAGCCAAAAAGTGCCAAACTATGTATGATCATTAGCACTTCATGATTTGTTAAAAAAAACTTGTCCATCTTGGTGATGTGACACTTCTGGCTTCTTTTGGTGGTACAGTAGAGCATCGATTATCCGAAAGTCAATTATCCAAAAGAATTCCAGTTGGCAAATTTAAATTTTCGCCAGTGCTGTGGTGCTGCAATCTTTGGCTATATCTTGGGCTACTCAAACATTTTACATTTTTGATACTAAATTAACTTCTGAAGTATAATTTTTTATTGTTTTTATATTTTTCAATATATTTATTTTGTTTGTACAAAATAAAAAAATAATTTTTAACGATACAATAGTCTTCGTTAGGCTTAACATTGACGAAAATTCAACGTGAAGCGACACGCAACGGAGAAAAATTTCAACATGGGATAGGTTAATATATTTTTTCGTACATAATCAGTTATCCGAAATATCGATTTTCCAAACTACCCCAGTCCCCAAATGATTCGGATAATCAACGCTCTACTGTATTGTCAGTATGAACTGTTACTGTTAGTACACAAGCACAATTTCAAGGTGCGATATTCTCAAACACATGTCTGCAACAAAGGTGTTTTGCACATTTGTTGGACACACATGCATATCTGGAAGTATTAAGCAAGAAGTAATTCCCCTCCACTAATTGATGTGCTACAGGAGACACTGATGCATGGCTACAATGTTAGTAGTGAGAACTATGACGATTATGCACTTAGTTTTCACAGCATGCAATGTATTTTCAGTATCCAAAAACATCCAATTATTAATTAAAAGATTGAAAAAAATATGATGTTTACCAAAGATGGAGCTAGAAAAAAATATGTTATTCTGAGTTACAGATCCACTAAAAAGGGGTAAAATTAGATTGATTTGGCAGGACCTGGAGAAAAAAATCCATTATTCCACAATCCCTTAAAATGAGATTCTACTGTATAATAAAATCTTACTGATAATGAATTTCATTGTTTATTTATATATACAGTATATATGAATAATTGGAAACTTTCAAATATTCAATATTAGAATCAGAATTTATATAATACACTTAATAATAATAATATTATATAATATATGTAAATTTTTTATAGTTAGGTATCACATAATATCTACAATATGATCATGAAATAGGGCATTGTGCAATTTAGATATTGTGAAAACACCATATACAATATTTGAACTGTTTATTATGAAAGTGGTTTAAGTACATTTTTACATTCCCAGCTGTTATATTTAACAGAAGGTATGGCAATTGATCAAAAAATGATCCCACCCCAGGTTTTTAATTTTTGGACTCAGAAGACCTTGAAACATCACAAAAAATTCAGGAACTATTTTCTGTATGTATGGATGTTAGTGTGTGTGCATTTGTGTAGCATGATTTTGTTCACCCTCTTTGAAGCTTAATAACTCCTGTGCTTTTGGTTGAAAATTTCTAAAATTTTGCACGGAGGGAGATTTATTAGGGAGATTGATACTATTAAATTTTGGTGGTTAAAGGTCAAGGGGGAAGATAAAGACAGTCATGTGTATTTCCAATAGGGTCAGACTTAATGACGATTTTACTCATTATTAGCATTTACAATGCTTTATAAAACCCATCCCTATCCTTAAAATTAATCTTTTTGCCATTTTATAATAGTTAAAAATATAAAAAGTTTTTTAAATAAAATATCATAACAGATCATGCCACTAAATGTTATCAGGAAAGTTAAACTTATTGCTGGATTTTTTCTTATGTTGAGATATTTAAGGGTTTACATTTAAATTGATTAAAAAATATTGATAACAGGTATCTGGAAAAATCTACATAAAATATCTCGGGCTCTAATTAACAATAATTTTTAACTATGCTGCACATGCTATAATTTGAAAACACATGGAATGCTATAGAACATTCTAGAATTTTTCTCTGCATTTGATTTTCTGCTTCTTTCAAAATGCCAATAAAAATGCTTTACATCTAAGAGTATACAACTTTTATACTTTAAATAAAACATTAGGAAAAAAGTTTATTGTAAACTTTGCAAATGAAGGAATTTCAAAAAAGACTTATATTTCATTCTCCAACATTTTGAGAGTGGATTACCATCACAGAGAAGAAAGAGGTCTGGTAGAAAGGTAGAAATTCTAACAAAAGCCAAGTTAAAAGGATTGAAGAGGGCCTTTGATGACAGTGACAAAGCTTCAATTTGATTTGTAGTTCTGAAACTGAAAATTTCACATAGTTGGTTCAAAGAGGCTTTTATAACAAAAACACATTAAATATCAAAAGAAGCAAGTAATCACTGGCAAAAACAAACTGTGGAAAGTTATTGAAAAAGTTTTATGAAAAGTTCTTCATTTTGGAAAATGAACCTTACTTCACCCTCTTGCACTTTACAATCAATGGTAATGGTGGATTTTATACCAGTGACCTCCTCTAAACCTACTGATGTATATAAAATATTTCAGAACAGGTTTTGATTTGGACTGCAACAGAACTTAAAAGGTTGAGTCAAGCCCTAATCAGAAAATTAATTTTTTGCTATCAATGTTCAGTAATATTTGAATGAATGTATACAACATCACCTAATAATTCCATATGTTTGAAAGAACTATTCTCAAACAGAATATGTAAGTCTTATGGCCAGATCAAACAAGTTCCCACTAAGCCAAAATTGTACTGGATCACCTGCAACAAGAAATCATCATTATTGTCAAAAATGAGGACAGTCCTGCAGATGTGCCAGAAATTAGGCCAATAAAGGATTTCTGGGAAATTCTCAAGAAGACATTTACAAAAGGAGCAGAAGGCAAAAAATATGGATTCAGCTGACCAATTGCATAAAGTCTTGTATAGAAACTTGCACTGCACACCCTAAGTCAATCATGTTCAATGGTGGACAAAAACAATGTACAACTTTCCATCACCTATCAAATAACCGTTTCAAGGTAGAAATTATTTTACACAAACTTGTGCAGACTTTTTCCTGACACTGTTAAAGCCTGAATTTATAGAAACATGAAAATTTACTAAAAACAGTATATGTAAATTCATTATACAGAAGACTTCATAAGAATTAACTAAAGCAAATATTATTTTTTAGAATTTAAAAAAACTTGATAATTATTAATTAAGCAGTTTCTTAAAAAGTGTATTATACAATTCAGATGATCGATAACTATTGTAAAAGTTTCTTTATATATGAAATAATAATAATGAAAGGAACCAAATAAAATTTGTATTTATATTAATGAAACAAAGTATTATTCTAAGTTATATCATCATTGAGAAATTTTGATGATCATAAATTATATATATAAAAAAAATACACCCACAGATTATATAAGTATAAAATGCTTTTACTTACTTTATCATAAAACAAACACAAATCTAGTATATTAGCACGTGTTTTCAACTTATCTTTTCCTTCTTCAAAAAATTCTTTTAACATATCAAAATCATTCTGTAATCCATAACCTAGAAAATTTATATATATATAAATAAATTTCAAAATTTGTTTTCCTTATTTAAGATGAATACATAACAGAGATGACAAGACTCTTTAGACAATGATTTCTTATGCAATAATACACATGTCAATTAATTAAAATATTTACACATTATGTATAAAAAATTATTTTGTCATTTATCTATGTGATTCTAATCCTGATTTGCCTTTAATATGTATTTAGTCACAATGTATGGAACTTAATATACTGAAAATAATACCTAATAATTTTTTAAAATATTTATGTTAGGAATTATTTTCCTGAATTATTACACTAACTAGCAAGGAATTCATTGCACCGGACTTTTTAATTGTTTTAGGATACTGACATCATGATTCATGATAAACCAGAAAATGCGTATCAAATACCAATTTACATATCCTGCAATTGAATTAACTATATATGCACTAGTAGCCCGGGACACCCCCTAGTGGGCGTTGTTTACAAATTTCCATGAAGGACAGTTCCTTTGACTTTTTTGTTCCTATCAATATGCTGTACAGCTCTGTTAAAGTCCCAATGGTAAGATTAGGTGAAGAGGTGGCGACCTCCCCAAACTGTAGCCCCATGCGAACAATAAAGGCAAAGGAACTATACCCCTACTCGCGACCCTTCGCGAGATATAAGCCCCTGAAATAATAAATTCCTATTACAAATATACTGAATTATTTATATTGTTATATTGACCAAATAATAATTTAT
>NW_019384752.1:190726-252139 GCF_000671375.1 Centruroides sculpturatus | reverse complement strand
GAGATATAAGCCCCTGAAATAATAAATTCCTATTACAAATATACTGAATTATTTATATTGTTATATTGACCAAATAATAATTTATTGCCAAATGAATAATAATAATTTATATTGTTAATTTAAATAAGAATTAAAATTGTTAATTTGAATGTTTGAAATATGACACACGATAGGGGCGCCTCTAGTGTCCGTTATCAAACGGTTACGGGACGGACGGAAGGACGGATACATATTGAATGGGTTATATATATAGATGATACTAAGTTATGCATAGGTCCCACATAGTTTATGATGAGCTTTTCATGGACTATGGAGTCTTTTAAAGCATGTAGATGAGTTCAGGGAAACATGCTCAACCAGCCTCACATCAGACCTGATCACAGTGACACTGACAATACATAGCAACAATATTTACCCAGTTTATCAGAATATTCATATATCAAATTAAACCAAAATTAGTCAACTGTGGGGACATTATTTCACTTTCATTTTGTGTTTGTTTTATTCAGTCTGTTTCAACGTTTTAAGGTTTGGATTCAAATGCAGTATGCTCAAAATATTTATATTTCTAATAAAATTCACATATTCTACTTGTTATGATTTTGCAAAAAAGTTCAATAAATGGAATTGATTTTCAAATTCAGCACACCAACTTTATGATAAATCAAGTTCAGGCAATGATTCCAAGGTTTCAATTTACTTCAAATTTAATAAAATTAGTCTACATTGTTATATCAAGCAGAGATCAAATTAGAGATAAATTTCTTTAATAACATTCAAAGTCTTTAATTTTTATTATAATTAAATTTAATAATTCAGCAAAAAAAACTATCAGACTATATGTTGTAATTAAGAAAAACATTTAATAAATAAATAAATATGTATATATTTTATAATGATAATTAATATTTAAATTATTAAAAAATAACTGAATTAGTCATAATTTCAGCATCAACAATAATTTTGAAATGCGAGATGCTAAACAACAAAAAGATGCAAGGATATTTTCTCAGTAAATTTTCTGTTTTGCATATGTAAGATTTAAAATTTCAACAACCTGATGATTGATTAATAAATTTTCCTTAATGAACAACATTCCAAAATTGATTTTGTTAAAAATATCATTGCTTATAATGATTAAAATATATATTTTTAATCAAGTATAAACAATGATTATTAAATCCAAATACATTACTTTTGTTTTAAAGTATGGTAATTTATTTTAATTTTCAATACTTAAGATACTCAAAATACAATAGTATGCCTATAAATTATGAAGAGAAAACACATGTTTTATCAGGATACCAAACATTCTTTTTATTTCATTCTATTTTGAAAACAGCTTCAGCTCAAAAATTCAAAAAAAACAAATGGCACCATTACAAAAGAGCATCAGATTGAACAATTTTTGAAACATTGTAAATTTTGACAAAGAAGTTTTAATTATTTACTATATCTAGAAGCTATTTTGTAGATTTTTAAATGGTTTTCAACTCTCCATCCTCCATCCAATCTCAAAAAACATGACCAATAAAACTGTGGTTTTAAATTTTATATTGAACAAATTATAAATAATTTTATCATTCTTATACTTGTACATTAACATCATAATTTTAATTATATGTGTATATATTTATAGCTACTTTTATCATAATTTGCACGTTAAAATTTATTATATAATATTCTTGAATTGTATTCATTTCATTAAACTGATATTAATACAGTAGAGCATCGATTATCCGACCCCCGATTAACCGTCACCTCAGTTAACTGACCGTGTTTGTTAATTTGAATGTTTGAAATATGACACACGATAGGGGCGCCTCTAGTGTCCGTTATCAAACGGTTACGGGACGGACGGAAGGACGGATACATATTGAATGGGTTATATATATAGATGATACTAAGTTATGCATAGGTCCCACATAGTTTATGATGAGCTTTTCATGGACTATGGAGTCTTTTAAAGCATGTAGATGAGTTCAGGGAAACATGCTCAACCAGCCTCACATCAGACCTGATCACAGTGACACTGACAATACATAGCAACAATATTTACCCAGTTTATCAGAATATTCATATATCAAATTAAACCAAAATTAGTCAACTGTGGGGACATTATTTCACTTTCATTTTGTGTTTGTTTTATTCAGTCTGTTTCAACGTTTTAAGGTTTGGATTCAAATGCAGTATGCTCAAAATATTTATATTTCTAATAAAATTCACATATTCTACTTGTTATGATTTTGCAAAAAAGTTCAATAAATGGAATTGATTTTCAAATTCAGCACACCAACTTTATGATAAATCAAGTTCAGGCAATGATTCCAAGGTTTCAATTTACTTCAAATTTAATAAAATTAGTCTACATTGTTATATCAAGCAGAGATCAAATTAGAGATAAATTTCTTTAATAACATTCAAAGTCTTTAATTTTTATTATAATTAAATTTAATAATTCAGCAAAAAAAACTATCAGACTATATGTTGTAATTAAGAAAAACATTTAATAAATAAATAAATATGTATATATTTTATAATGATAATTAATATTTAAATTATTAAAAAATAACTGAATTAGTCATAATTTCAGCATCAACAATAATTTTGAAATGCGAGATGCTAAACAACAAAAAGATGCAAGGATATTTTCTCAGTAAATTTTCTGTTTTGCATATGTAAGATTTAAAATTTCAACAACCTGATGATTGATTAATAAATTTTCCTTAATGAACAACATTCCAAAATTGATTTTGTTAAAAATATCATTGCTTATAATGATTAAAATATATATTTTTAATCAAGTATAAACAATGATTATTAAATCCAAATACATTACTTTTGTTTTAAAGTATGGTAATTTATTTTAATTTTCAATACTTAAGATACTCAAAATACAATAGTATGCCTATAAATTATGAAGAGAAAACACATGTTTTATCAGGATACCAAACATTCTTTTTATTTCATTCTATTTTGAAAACAGCTTCAGCTCAAAAATTCAAAAAAAACAAATGGCACCATTACAAAAGAGCATCAGATTGAACAATTTTTGAAACATTGTAAATTTTGACAAAGAAGTTTTAATTATTTACTATATCTAGAAGCTATTTTGTAGATTTTTAAATGGTTTTCAACTCTCCATCCTCCATCCAATCTCAAAAAACATGACCAATAAAACTGTGGTTTTAAATTTTATATTGAACAAATTATAAATAATTTTATCATTCTTATACTTGTACATTAACATCATAATTTTAATTATATGTGTATATATTTATAGCTACTTTTATCATAATTTGCACGTTAAAATTTATTATATAATATTCTTGAATTGTATTCATTTCATTAAACTGATATTAATACAGTAGAGCATCGATTATCCGACCCCCGATTAACCGTCACCTCAGTTAACTGACCGTGTTCTAGTCGGCAAATTCAAATGTCCACTAGTGATGTGGCGCTACAATATTTGGTTATGTCTTGGCTACTTTAATATTATTTTTATGTGTTTTAGCTGGCAACACTGGATCAACCATAAAAGGGAGCCAGTATTTAAACGAGGCTTAATTTTCTAATTTTTAACGATACAATAGCGACTATTATTATTTTTAAAAAAAATTTGATAGGCTTAACATGGAGGAAAATTCAATGCGAAGTAGGTTAATAGCGATATACTAATATACTAATTACATGGGATATAATAATATACTACACTAATAATGGATTTTTTCATACTTTTTGGTTATCCAACTTTTCAATTATCTGACCAACCCCAGTCCCCAATTGAGTCGGATAATCGATGCTCTACTGTATATAAAAATAATTAAACGTATTTAAATTATTATTTAAAAAAACAATTAATTTTTTTAGAATTAATCCATTTTAAATAAAAAGATTCTTAACAGGAAAATTAAAATTAAATTAATCTCTGTTTTGTGTACTTTGTATTTTCTTCCAATCAGATGATGTTTTTTTAAATTATTCTATCAAGAAGATTAAACAAATAATCATTAATACAAATTAATAATGTTTGTATTATTATTAATTTGTAATTAATTAATTAATAATTATATTTATATCAACTTTAACAGCTCAATTATTTATTCTAATTTTAAAAGCTCATTTGTCATATTTACCAAGTTTAATAAGTTCATTATTACAAAATATTTTTTCTAACAGAACATCCCACTGGTCAGGTTTAAGACATTTTCTTAGTTGAATCATATCTAATAAATATATATTATCCCAAACAGCTAGTTGAAGTAAAGCAACTCTATAATTATAAAATATGTATTAAAAAAATTATAAAATAAACGTGTTGATTTGAAAAATATATAGACAATTATACCTTGATTTCTGAAAACCTAATGATGGTTTCCACTCAGCATCAATTCCCACAATAGCATTCTAAAAATAAAATTAAAAATGACTTTTATTTCAATTTTTAATTTACATTAATATTGTATTTTTTAATAATAATAAGCATAAACAGTATTATTTTGAAAGTATTAATCCAAAATTTTTTCTTATTAAATTTATATATAAGTTTTCGTTTAAACTAATTTTTTTTAAATATAGAAATTTATAATATAAACAAACAAAAATTGTTAAAGTATTTTAATTACCTCAGAAATATCATTAAGACATTTCAAATATTCTTCAGGAGTATCAATCATGTGGATTTTATTAAAATTTAGTCTCAATTGAAGATAATTTGAACTATCTGTTTCATCTTCACGTTTAAAAGTTAGTGTTAATTTATTGCTTAATGAAAAAATTTGATTACATTATTTTATACAAGAACATTACAATATAAGAGTAATAATAAAATCACCTTACTTTTTATTTTCTTCATATGCTTTTTGAAGAGATGGTGGAAATTCTCTAATAGGCAAATTTAAAAATGTTACCCATTTTACAGCACATTCCATATCATTCATACATATCAATTCCATAATAAATTCTTTTTGAAGATCAATATTGTCCTCTATTATTATCTATAAATAATCAATATTTTTAATTTAACAGTATTTCAAAATTTTAAAATATTTAAATTTCCCTAATCCAATTACACTTGAAAAACTGAGACTTATTTATTTTTCATAAACTATTTCTTAATATATCAAGCTCTAGTTTTTTAATCCTTACTGTATGTTACTCTAGGTTTGTGGTTTGTGTACTTGTAGAATGACGGCATCTATAAATAGTTGTTCTTTGAATTGAGTGTTTTGTAGAGCATAGAAAGGTACAGTACATGATAGTCTATATTGTGTAGGATGTCTGGTATTGTTGTCTTTGAGTTTTATGTGTGACACTATATATAAGAAAATTTGATATGTCTTGTGGGTTGCTGATTATGTGTATAAAATGTTTAGCTAGATCCTTGTTCAGACACCTAAATTTTTTGTACCAGAAATTATGAATGTTGTCTGCACTGGGTGTTTTCCAGCTATGTATTCTTTGTACTGCATGTTGGATGAAAGAGAAGCCCAATAGTCTCTGAGTTGTTTTTCTGTTAGTATGCCATTATTAAATCTGTCTCAAGTTAATTTATTAAAAGGCAAAAAATTTATTCCATGCCTTTAAAACTTCTTCATACTAAATGATATGTACTGTACATATAAAACATTTTGCATATGGTAACTGTATATTATTTATTACTATAATTTCAATTAAATTTGAAGTCTATAACAATGATGAATAACCTTTTCTGCTTGCAAGCCATAAGTAAACTTTGCAAGCTTCTAGCAGGCTGTGTATTTTTTTTTATTAGAGTTGCAGGCTTTAAGCATGCTGAATACCATAACTACCAGTATACTGGGTACTAAAATAATATATGCTAATGATATACAAACTCATAATATAGTTTATTCTCATCTTTTCACTAGTCAAATTCAGTTGGAATGTTCATCATAAATATAGCATGTTGCATAATGATTTAAAGTAGAAAACAAAAAATAAAATTGCATTGACAAAGTCCCAAGGCCCTAATATGTGAATTAGAGTTTCATAAGTTCTATATGACTGGTCTAAACATCATCATTTAAAAGTTCACACAAAAAACTTTCAAACAAATTAAAAATTTGTCACATAATTAAACTCTAAGGCTATCAACTGAACTTCTTTAAAAATTTAAACTTTTTAATTTAAAATTATAATAGTATTCTTAAAATTTTAATTGAGATAATTTACATTTCAGTAAAAACGAATTAGCTCAACTGAAGCTTTATATGAATTTCAATAGTTGCTACAATATATTATTTTAAAAATTACCTTAATCATATCATTCCAACAATCTTCAGTAATGTCTTTCTAAAATTAAATATAATTTACATATTAAAAGCACATTTAAAAAATATGTAAAAATTTTTATTAAATAATAATAATTTCTTTAATATTTTAATCCAAAACTTCACATACAGTTGAACTTATGAATGATTCAAGTCAATTTATTTAAAATTTCAATAATGCAAGTAAACAAATGTCATTAATATATTAAATGTGAAAATCTTTTGATCATATTTTATTGCATTTGATTAGATAGAAAGGATTAAAATATTGTAAAATATTTTATAAAAATTTTTATATTTAAAAATCTTTTATAAGTTGAGTTTCATAAAGATATTCAACAAACGAAAAATCAATGTTATATGAAATTACATAAAAGTTCTTTATAACAGTTAACTTTTAGAAAGAAAAACCACAAATGGAGAATTAAAACTGAGATTTATTTCTGATACACATTGTTACCTTTCCAATATTTTTACATTATGCAAATCTGACAATGTCCACTAAACATCAAAAAATATTTAAAATTACAGAATATTGCTATTAAATAACAGAAATTTTGACAATCACATTTTATATTAATTATCAACATAAATAAGAATATGAAAATTAATTTAAAATATAAGNCGCGGACCCCAAGGGGGTCGCGAAGCCTTACACGGGGGGTCGCGGGTAAAAGAAAATGACAAGTGTTTGTAAGTCCTACACTACATTAAAAAAAAGTACAATTTCAGCGAGAATTACGGCCCACCTCAGATAATGATAGCGGAAAAAGTGTGGAGCTGATTACTAAACGCTGACACTAAACACGTTAAAGGACTAGCAGACTTTGCAGCTGCATCAGCTTGTAAAATTCACAAAATTTTAAACTTTTAAATGTTAAATAGAATTTTAAAAAAATGAGAAAATCAAAAATAAATTAATACTAATTTTAACAGCTTGTATTAATTTTTAGTTAATTTTTAAATTATTTTTTTAACTTGTTTAATCTTCGACTGGGTTATGTTGGTATAAGAGGGAAAGAACTGTATTTTGGACATTTATAACAAAAACTGTTAAAATACCTGTAAAAAAGCTTTAAAATTGCATAATCTAATTTTAATTTGAAATGTTTTCTAGATGTATTTAAGATTTCAGTACCATTTCCAAGTTTTTTGTTTTGCAGATATAAGTAAAATAATAATCTTACAATAATAAATTAATCAAATAAAATTGAATATTTTTATCTAGACACAACTTTTGCTGAAAAAGTATAAAATCTAGGTTTAAACAGAATACAACACTTAAACTACTGAATCCAATTACAGTAGAGCATTGATTATCCGACCCCCGATTAACCACCACATCAGTTAACCGACCGTTCTAGTCGGCAAATTTCAAATGTCCGCTAGTGATGTGGCGCTACAATATTTGGCTATGTCTTGGCTACTTTAATACTATTTTTGTTAACTTTTTGCGTATTTTAGCTGGCAGCACTGACTCGACCATGAAAAGGAGGCCAGTATTTAAATGAGACTTAATTTTCTAATTATGAGTGGTTGTTTGTTTTGTGAGCAATAAAATAATTTAAAAATAATTTTTAACGATACAATAGCGACAATTATTATATTTAAAAAAATTTTGTTAGGCTTAACATCGATGAAAATTTAACGCGAAGTAGGTTAACGATATACTAATATACTAATTACATGAGATATACTAATATACTATACTAATAATGTATTTTTTTTCATTCTTTTCGGTTATCCGATTTTTCAGTTATCCAACCAACCCGAGTCACCAATTGAGTCGGATAATCAAAGCTCTACTGTATTATTAATAATAAATGAGTAACAAAAACTCATAATGATGAGTTTAAACTTAATTTTTCTCAATATTTGTAGTTTAAATTATTTTGCAGTAAGACTAAATTTTTACCAGTATATTAAAATTTATTTGGAAAGTCATTAGACTAGAATATTACAGATATTNACCTAATTTAGGCCTATATACTGTACAGAAGATAGTAAACTCAACTTACCCACCTAAACTCTCCATACGTGTAAGTAGTTAGGCTGCTCATCCACTATTGGTCCAGATTTGACCAATCCTGTTGCAACACGAGTCGGCGATGAAGTTTTACCGCATTTTACGAGTCTCTTTTAGCGTCTTTATACGAATACGGTCACAATTTTTTCACCGCAATATACGAATCCGCATTATATGAACCCGCGTTATAGGGGGGTCTACTGTATTATTGTCTGAGGATGGCCATTATTGGCAAAACATGGATGTTATGTAATGAATGAAATAAAAATCCTTTTAATTGTAAGTTTTTTGAGTGATGGAATATGAAAAACGTGTGTGGTATTTTCTTCTTGAGAATTTAAGTAAAGTTAATCCATCATTCACATCATACTTCAAATGTTTAATATTAAGTTTAAACTCTTTAAATGCTGCTGCATCAGCTTGTAAAATTCACAAAATTTTAAACTTTTAAATGTTAAATAGAATTTTAAAAAAATGAGAAAATGCTAGTTGAAGAGATGGTGGAAATTCTCTAATAGGCAAATTTAAAAATGTTACCCATTTTACAGCACATTCCATATCATTCATACATATCAATTCCATAATAAATTCTTTTTGAAGATCAATATTGTCCTCTATTATTATCTATAAATAATCAATATTTTTAATTTAACAGTATTTCAAAATTTTAAAATATTTAAATTTCCCTAATCCAATTACACTTGAAAAACTGAGACTTATTTATTTTTCATAAACTATTTCTTAATATATCAAGCTCTAGTTTTTTAATCCTTACTGTATGTTACTCTAGGTTTGTGGTTTGTGTACTTGTAGAATGACGGCATCTATAAATAGTTGTTCTTTGAATTGAGTGTTTTGTAGAGCATAGAAAGGTACAGTACATGATAGTCTATATTGTGTAGGATGTCTGGTATTGTTGTCTTTGAGTTTTATGTGTGACACTATATATAAGAAAATTTGATATGTCTTGTGGGTTGCTGATTATNATAATAATCAATATATTCATAGTTTAATATTTTATTATAGAGTTTTGAAAGAATTTTTCAGCATCTTTATAAATAGTTTTAACTTAAAAATAGTACAATATATTTATATGTTGTATAATATAATCTAAATATATAAAATTACTTGTCCTGACTGACTGATTCATCATCGCCCAGAGCAAACCGCTGAACCTAAAGAGGTGAAATTTGATACACAGTTAGGGTAAGTCATGAAAACGTGCACTAAGAAGGGATTTTTTGAGATTCTCCCACAGGGGGAGAGGGAGAGGATTAAGGCTTAACCAGAAGAACGGCTTCTACTGTACTATTTTAGATGCAATTTTTTGTTTTTATCTGCGTTTAGTCTTCATTGAGTACTTAGGTGTATTAAATTGATAACATTTCAGGTATTGTTATAAATATTTTTATCTATTTCGATTTTAAAAATGTTCAAACCGTTTTAAATTCGAATTTGTTATTGCATATTGGTTTGATTATAGAATGATTGTAAACGTTCCAGAAAATTGATCAAATTGAAAACATTTCGTTTGATTCTCGGCAGTTCTCATCATTCTCAGCGGTAGGTGTTATATAACAATTACTATGGTTGTTGAAATACTGAATATAAATGGGGTTTGCTTGCAAAATCCTTGCAGGCAAAGCCGCAGGTAACAGCTAGTAGTACAATATATGTATTTGCATATACTAAATCATTCAAAATCAAGTGTTAAAAGCATAAGAAATATGAATAATACATTAGCATTTATCCATGTTTAATTTAAAAAAAAAAAAACTACAATCAATTCAAAATTAATAGATAATTTAATAAATTTTTTGTATAGTCAAAATATTTTAAATTTATAACATCTACACTGAAAATTTTAGATTTTTGTTAAGATCTGAAGACAATAATAATATTGTCAAGTAAAAATACTATTAATTGACCATATATACAAAAATTAAAATGCAATAATTTCTAAAGTGTTTAACTTTCTTTGAAAGTTATTTTGTATAGTTTAAAATAACAAATTCTATACTATTTTAATAAAGATTATAATGTAAAATAACAAAAATATTAAATATATAAAAGCACATCAAAATGAAGACAAGAATCTCATGTCACATTATAATTCTAACTTCTTCCTCTTCTATATAGATGCCTCTAAGGCAAAAATATTTATTGATTTTTTCAAAATTTTCATCTAATTTAGAAATTTTACAATGTTACTTGTGTGATCAAAATAAATTCATATTTAAAATTTGTATTTAAAAAGTCCCTATTCCTCAAAGTAAGATTCATTATTGTAACAGTTTAAAATTTATGATGATACTTTTCTAAATTTTGTGTTGTAGTTTGAAAAAGTTAATATCCATTTAAAATCTTAGAAACAAGCTGCTTCTCTTATGACCTATCAGATCTACTTTCCTCATAGATCATACTGGACTTTTAAAAAAATATAAAATTGGACTTCGAACTCACATTTGAGTTATAAATAAACACTTGGCTTTAATTCCATCATTTTAGTTGAATCAACTAAAATGATGGAAATAAAGCCAAGTGTTTATTTATAACTCAAATGTTAGTTTGAAGTCCAATATATTCGCAAAATACGGTTTCGAAAACAACATATAAAATATAAAATCTTTCAATATTTTTAGTGATGAAGATAACTTGGTTCTTTTTTCTTCAGATGCATTTTAAAGACCTCTCACTGTAGAATTTTGAAAAATTAATTATTTTAAAAATTATCTATTTTATTTTCTGAAGATTTTTGGGCCATAATATTTATAAGATTCTATAAGAATCTTTAAGCATTCCTTGAAATACTTGTATTAACAGGATATCTATTACAACAGAGTTTAAGATTCTTTTTACTAGTTTCTTTAGATCTGTTTATAATGGATATTGTAATCAAAACCTCTAATTCAATCTATTATCATCACATTAAATATAAATTTAATTAATCAATTATATATATATTATAATGTGTATTTATTTACTTTAAAAAGACAAAATGATTCATAATAGCATGATATATATAAAACATCCAAACAGAAACTCCAGTTTGATAACATAAATGTAATGCAAAACAAACATTTTTGATTGTCTTAAGCAACCACCATCAGATCACAGAAATATTCTGAACAAGAACATAAATTTGAAACAGACAAATTTAAAAGGTCATCTGTTCCAAATTTATCTTCTTATTTAGAATATTTCTGTTACCTAATGATGATTGCTTAAGACAATCAAAAACATTTGTTTTGCATTAAATTTATGTTTTCAAACTGAAATTTCAGTGTTTGCTGGATGCTTTATATAATATAATCCAGTTAGTAAGTTATTTTATTCATATAATATGATTTAAACTTACCACTTGGAATATTATAATTCTTTAAAAGCTTTTTTAGTAACTTGTCTATACTTTTATTATTTAATTGATCTCTTCTTAACCCTTTTAATGATGAAAATTTGCTGTAATTGGTTTAATGCAAAAAATTAAAAAATTTATTATACAGTAGTTTAAGTATCAACTTTTTAAAATTTTAACTTACTTTAAAACTTTTTTAGATTCAGATAAATTGCAATGTAAATTGTCCAGATACATTACTAATTTTATTTGAAGATCTCTATTAGATTTAATGAAGTCTTCTACAAGATTATGATTATTTTGTAAAAGTAAAGGTATAACAACCTGTTTTAAAAATAAATATAAAACTTAACAACATTAGACTTATAAATAAAATTGGTAAGTTGAGTTGCTTCCATTTTCATTATTTATGTAGAGAATTGTTTCAAAATATCACAAGATGATTCTTTATTTTAAGTTTATAATCATTTGGAAGGATATTAGTTTCCTCTTTTTAGAACTGAGCACTTTTTTGACACTTTTTCTTTTTTCATTTAAATTGAGTATTTTATGTATTTTCTATTTATATTTATAAATCTGTTATTAATAAAAATTTATAATATTTTTGATATTTAAATACAATTCAGAATGATTGACTATGGAGAATATAGAACAACTAAAGTGTGTAAGTACAATGCTTTTCTATTTGTAAACTGTGAAACTGATGGATCAGATTCCAAAAGGACTCAAATTTTCTATAACCTTCTCAAATTTTACATGTTCTTTTATGCACAATAAAATGATGGTTTTACTTTTATGTTTTTAGGGACACTACTTTTGTGAAAATCCATTTTTAGTCTTTATTTTAATGAAAAATTTGTACCTCAACTTTCCAAGTATACTTATAAATATCCAAATATAAAGATAAAATAGTTAAAATAATAATATAAATTAATTACTGATTAAGTTTTTAAAAATAAAATATACACATAAATGTATAAAAATTTTAAAACATTTTAATTCCGACAAGCTAATAATATTTACTATATTTTAACTATATTATAAGAATATTGTGCATTATAAACTTTGTTAGAACTGTCATATACATTAAATATAAATTTTTTCATCCATTTGAAAGGCTTCTTTTAGCTACAGAATAAGAATCTACTACATCATTTACTTACACTACTTTTAATAATTTAAACAATATTTACAATTGTACTTTTTACTAAATTGTGATTGGAATTGCTTTAAAAACTAAGGAAAATGTTTATAATCGTTTTATAATCATTATTTTCCTTAGTTTTCCATATTTTTTTATAAATTTATTATAAAATAAAAAATATTAATATATTAAAAAATCATAAAAATAATTTATCATTTTGCAAAAAATTGGTGTATTTCTTAAAGAATTTTTCAGAAAAAATTGTATTGAATACAATGTCGTCATAAGCAATTTGGCATTTTTAGTCATAAAAAAATCCATTAATTAGCACCCTCTGCTAAACAACAGGTTATTCGTGACATTAATTTCAATTTTATTTCTATTAATCAACATTTTATGTAAAATTTATAATTGTATATACTATTCTATAATGACAATATGTGCATAAATTAAAGCATTCTTTTAATTTAAAAACTTTTATGTTAATTATCAGTTTAATGTTGTGTGGTAAATTATAGATAACTTGAAAGTGACATATTGAGAATGCTGGATGTACATGATTGTGCATGTATGTTTTGCTCAGTGCTATATTTGTGATATTTCTGTTCCATTATAATATCACCTGATAGAACAAATATTGCCATAACTAGTAAGAATAAATTTTCTTGATTAATTGATAATTCTGTATTCTATGATCAACACATCGATTAATTGGTCTGATTCAATAACAATTATATTCTAATTGGTTGTGCAGTAGGACTAAACATAATACACAAAAATGAAAGAAAAAGCCCACAAATACACGATCTGTTATATACCATTTAGCCTAGAACCCACTTACACTCACATACTGTAAAAGGACTTTTTTAACAAGAAGTTACATAACACTACAAGGACATCATATCAATAATGATGTGAGAACCTGGACTTCTACCAAATATAACACATTGAGGCAGTCACTGCTCATTCCTCCACAACTCAACAAATCGCCATCCGTTTTTCTGATGGTTATAGTCATCACCTGGTCCTCTAATAGAAGTCGTCACCACTCCTTAACCCATCATGCTTATGCTGTGCCTCCTACTTGGATTAACTTCTTCACTGAAATGGAATACTTAATTGTGTTCCAATAGGACTAAACTTCGTCACTGAAACTCAGGACAATCCTACATTTCACCTCTATTCCTAGGACAAGGAGATTACCATGTCTACTAGCAAATCAGGCAACTTCAGGTATTTACGTCTACATGAAATATCCTGTAAATTCTTTCTCTAGTGACCACCTATAGTGTATAGGTTAGTTATTTCGACATAGTATGATGTATATATCATGTAATTCTTTTTTCTTTTCAAATAAATGTAATTAGTTGTTAAACTGGCATCTGAGTGATTCATTTCTGACTTGCCAACTCTCCAACCTCCTCCACACGACTCACTGTCTCTCAGATCTCCTCCATCCCAAATTCGAGCACCTGCACGCACAACTGCTTACATGACCTAACAAAAACAAAAGCTAATGGCCATAGTGGTTTCTGTGTCTTCTGAAAAAGACACAGTAATGTCATCCTGACATGGACATCACCAATGTGATGTCAACCCTCCAGTCAAGTGGTGCAGAAGCAATAGGGAGTGCTTCACACATTGTCAAAATATTAAATGAAAAACTGGGATAAACAAAGCAACAGTAATATTATGCAACTAATTTAGAAGAATAACTGAGAAAATGCAAATTGATAACACTTCTATAGAACTACCAAAAAAATAAAATAAAATAAAACATTGAGTTCTATCTCCTCAAAAAAAGAGCAACATCAAACTTGCAATAATTATTAAAATCATGTATGCAATGAACATTTGTATCGTGTAATTGTAATTTGCTAAAGTAATAGTTTCTTTTTGTTTTGTTTTTTGCAGCTTAGAATAATAAATAAAATTTACAGTCTATTCAACTTTGTGTTTATAAACAACATACCCAGTAATAAAAAGAATAAAATTGCAATCAAATATACATTTTTAAAATTACAATTATCAAAAAAGTTACCTTGAACTCTACAGTACATTGTAAAAGTATGTGAAAAAATACATTGAGTATATGACACTTTGTATATGAAGCATCCTATAGATGCACTCAATCATATTTCAATAGTGCACACAACTATGGGTGCATTTACATGCTTCATTTAGCTTGAGCTGCATCATAAATGCAGCTCAATTTCAAAAGGAATATAATCAATCTCAGCAATTAATCTATGTTATAAAAATATCAATTTATGCAATTATTTTAACCATAATTAGTCAATATTAGTCAATTATAAATGACCAATTGCCATTACTACCTGATACAAGACCAAGTAACCAAATTTTAATGGGGAAAAGCATAAACTTTGAAGAGAGATGGTGTAAGTACATTTTAAAACAAATTTGACAATTACAAAGAAATTAATGAAGAGAGATGGTGTAAGTACATTTTAAAACAAATTTGACAATTACAAAGAAAAAAATTATCACACAGTACTTTGAAGTGATGCTGTGTGATAGTCAATAAAATTATCATAAACATATATTTTTAGTCAGTATAATGATACGATGACCTATGCAATAGTTTGTTTTATTGTACTTAAAGTTGTCTTGCTAAAAAAGGAATGTTCTAAAGAACTTTCTATCAAAATCTTACATCAACCCAGCCACTTGTTTTAAAATTGTGAGCTTCAAATGATTAGTATGCTTTCATGTGGTTGAGTTAAAAATTTGGATATTAACTTAATTAAGACAATGTGTTGCCATATTCCATCTTTGGTCATGAATATCTTCTACGAATGAATATGAGTCATCTTTATACTCCACCATCATTACAAATTTTACTTTTGTACTAGTCAATGTCTTGACCAATAAGAGTTGTTAAATAACCTGGTAAAAAGTGTGTTTTGCCATCTACACGTGATAAATGTTCAGATACAAGCCAAACTATATACATCTCCACAAGTAGCACAGCACAAATATAATGTGGGAGGTAGAGCAATGACAACTTGGTCATGTAAAATGTCATTCATGCAAGTTCTCTATATGGTAGGCTTAATTACTTTTATGACTTAATTCAAATTTTTGAAACTAAAATAATTGTTATTAATTGGTTCAAAATTATTGTTTTATTTCATGTGCACTAATTTTCAAAGATATTTTTACATGTTTGGAGGAAATTTTGCATCCTAAAAATATTCTGTATCTCTGTTTATGTGTACCATCTTGAATGCAAATTCTATAATTTATTTTTAAAAGAGCAATTTTCTAGAAAAGGAATTATATTTTTTTATATTTTTAGAATTCAAATCACAATGATTTTTAAAAAGACAAATTTATTGAAAAGTGTAGATCAAAACAAATTGTGTAAAAAGATAATTGAGTTTTTCCCAGACTTTTAAATTAAAATTAGGTAAAAAAAAAATCAATTTAAAAACAAAATTGGATATACAGCAAGTCCTCGTTTAACAATAACACATCCAAAACCTTTAAATTTCCGTTATGAAATGAATAAAGTCACTGAACTAATGTTTTCTATCTTTAACCAAGATCTTCATCAGGTTCATTGTCATTCTAAAAATGGAATGTTAGAAAGTTTACAACCTTCAGCATTTATTTCCATCTCATAGAATCAATTTTATGGTTTATTTTAAAGAAAATTCAACAATAATAATTGTAAAGGATGCATATGTACTTTTACCTTTCTTCAATGTTATAACATAACATTATGTGAGGACTTGCTGTACTTATATTTTTCTATGAACTATTACATTAAGATGCCAATTTAAAATATTTTCTAACAAAGGCAATTTAAAACAATTAATATTCAAAGTTAATGCACAGAGATCAAATTTATGTAGTTCTTTTGTACAGATTATCTGTAGGACAAAAAGTACATTATTTTGATTGATCAATAATGTTATAGAATGCTTTAGATACAAATATTAAATAAAAACAAATAAATAGTTTGTGTAAATTTAAATGGAATATACTTTACATCAGATTTATTAACTCAATTGCCAAATGGGTTTAATTTTTATTGCTACCTGTGAAGTATAATTAGTGTTTTGGTTGTTATGACTTAATTTTATTTGTTTACAGTTCTTATACTAGTTCTTTGTTTTGGGTAGTTATGAACAGTGTTGTGAAGTCACTGGATGTTTGTAATTGCCAGACATTTTTAGGCAGAGTTGGAGTTGGTAAAATTCTTCCAACTCCAGTGACTCCGACCTCAAAGTTTAGTATTGGTAAAATGTTCTGTAAGAAAAATATTTTTAATTAATTAGTATTAAAAGAAATTTCTTAGATAATGGGACTGAACTTCAATAAATTTATATATCAAAATGATATTAACCCATAATGGTCATTTCATAGCAAAATGTTATGCATATCTCACATGACATGCTCTATAATTTCAGAAAATAGTTTTTATTAATTTAATGCCCACCAGTGGCTGAGTGGATAAAACCACTGGTAGTTAGTTGTGGGATTGTACCTGGAAAGTAAAAGTTTATGGTATCACTTTGAAGCACCAAGCTTATCTTTACTGAAAATAAGTTCCAAAAGAAAAAAATCTGACTTTCATATCAGGTGCCATAATGTTTACTTGTCACAATATTTTTTACATCTCAGATGTTTTACTTTAAATATCAATTTTTTTTACTAATTTGACTAATTAATTTTTTACTGCCCTTCTATTGCTTTCAAGTTATTTGTGATTATTATGGCTTTGATAACATAATTTGGTCTTAAAACAGTCAATAGAAAAACAATGAAAAAAGTAAAACCAAGATCACAATCTAACTGCAACAAACTAAAAGAGGAAGAAAAACTGCAAAATGCAATTAATAGGATTGTTCCTATTATTCACTGGCTTAAATTCTCAGGGCATAATTGCACCCTTTGGTTCAAGATGATATGAAATTTGGAAAAAAAAATCAATTTTGAAATTCTGTTATATACTTCAGTTTAGTCAGCCCTCAGAATGAAATTAACTATTCTCATAGTAGCTGGAGTGGGAGAAACTATTTTATGGACTAATTTATTACATTATTCATCAAATCATTATTTTTTGCATTTTATTGTATTTAATTTCTTTTTTAAAAAATATTTAAATTTAAATCAATTTTTATAATTAACTAATAAAAGTAGAATTCTTTTGGTTATTAAGATGTGGTGTGTTTCTTTATACACTCAAAAGTTTTTTTAAGGTAAATTTATTCTATCTGTGGTATCTTTCTTATAAAAGGAATAATAGTGTGACATTTTAAAAAAGAGTAAGGTCAGAGCTGCACATTGCAAATTTGCCAAAGTCAGAATCAAACTTTTTGTTTACTGATTCCACCACACTGGTTATGAAAACAGTGTTAATATACTGACTTTTCCTTTATCAAGATGTGTAAAAAGTAAAATAAAGCAATATTTTATTTTCTTTATCTTGACAATAAAAAAAAGGGTTGTTATTACATTTAAAAACATTTTGCAAATTTAATCTCACTGAATCAACATTAATCTTTACTGAAAATTATGTTAATAAACTGTAACTACATTTATATATGTTCTTATTCTTAAACATTAATTTCAGGTAAGCTTTTTTAAATATTCAAATAATATTAAATTTGGATATTCTTTTATATAAAAATATAATTATAAAATGTACTCACATCTTCTAATTCAAATTTGTCTTGTAAATTCAATGTCATAATGCATATTGCAGCCTGAAAAAATATATGCATTAATAAAATGTTTTTTAAACTAAATATCAACTAACTAAACTAAAGATAACTAAACATTGAAATGTATTTAGTATACTGTATATTATAATTCACTTACCTCTGGGAATCGATTATTTCTAATAAGATTTTCAATAATATGATACAGTTTATTCCCATCTTCTGAAATCTTATATATTTCACAAACAAGAATAATTAACGACCTGTTAGATTGTTCTAAAACAGCATATAATGCTTTTATTTTTATTTCTAGATTTAACAAATGTTCGTCAGCATTTTTTCTATCTTTTAACCATTCTTGAAAAATCAACATAACCTTATAAGCTATTCTTGATTTGATTTTATAAAAATCTGGAGCATTTACCATTAAGTCTAGAGCAGTTAAATAACAATTTGAACTTCTTTCAATAATTCTAATAATGTCATCTTTCATGTATTCTAAATCAGTGTAATTACACTTAAAAATATGTTCTTGTGACATTTTTTACTTTAATGGATCTGTAAAAAAAATGCAAAGTCTAATTAAGTTATTCAATATTTACATTGAATTTACAATAAAACAGTCAAGTGGCCAAACCTTATGATAGGAGCCATACACCATATAGGATCTGGTTTTCACATATTTCATATAGGATATATAGGATATATATATATATATATATATATAGGAATCACACCCATATCCCACCCCTAAGCAATAGGGACAGGAGTTTGATATATGGAAGTGGCAACAATGGTCCAGAAGAACCACAGTTTGGCCTCCATGGATATATATCATCTATTATTTTCATTAATGTAATAATAAATTATTACATAATGAGCAATTATTTATTGTGATATCGTCACAATGCCGGGCTGCAATTTTTAATCATATTTAAAATATATTCCCTTCAACTTAAATTAGTAGTGTCTTGCCCCCCTACATCATACTTTTTCTTACAATAGAGTTGTGCCAGTCATCTATCTAACACCTTTTGGGGGAACTTTTTTGAACTGAAATCACATGACTTCCAGTGTAAACAGAAGTTCATATATAGTTAGTTAATCATGGCCTCCTGCCCCTAAAGTTTTCATATCTGGTTTCATCTTTCATCAATCTAACTCTGTTCTTGAGATTAAGGAAACACAGACGAAAGGACGGACAACAGTGGGAATTTATAGATCTACAATTTTTTCAAATTGCAACCCAATTATTAGTGCTTTGTGACAATTTCACATTAATTGCAAAAAATTTATGATGCAAGTTATTTTGATACTTCAATTAAACTAGCTAAAATCTAATTATTGATAATATAATATCATTAAAACACCATAAAATCTAAATTTGAAGAAAATAAACTTACAATTAGCTGTTAAATAATTCGAATTTCATTCAAAATAAAAAAAAAATCTCTAACTTTGCAATAGTTTTTCTAACAAATGTTTCATCCTCTTAAGTGGCCACCTGCAGGCTATAGAATATTAATTGTTTGATAAAGAATTTTAAAATTTCTTAATGTAGAAGGTATAGTTGCTGTATGTTCAAATTCTGTGTGTATCATCCTTTTAAAATTATTTAAAATATAAAACCAAAGAAAGTAAACACACAGATAAAGTAAATATTAGTTTCTGATAAATATTATATCATTAGTTGGAGTTCCTAAAGCAACATATGATTAAATATTTATCTTTGTTCTTGTTCTATCCTAAGCTTATATTCTATAGCTTTTTGTATTTTAAATAATTTATTTTCTAGAACCCAAAGATGGCTGAAAACATTGGTACAGTGTAAAAAAAATGACAGCTAGATTAAGATGATTTTTTTGTTTAATTTAAATTGTTATTTGTCCAATCTATTTGGTTTCTTGTTCAAATATCATTTTTACTAAAAAAAAAAATTATTCCATTTTATAAAAAACAATTGTTACATTGCTTTTTATAAAATGGGATAATTTTTTTGTTCATTTGTAATATTTCATACATTGAATGTTAGCTAAAAGCATTATTATTTACTACATATTATTAATTATGTCTAATATGTTATAGACATTTAGCAAATGGTAAGTAACTCAATACAAGGTACAACAAACTCAACATTAACCAGGATGTCTTAAGATTACCGTACACTCAAATAGACCCACTGCAAGGGGTCTATTTGATAATGCAGAATTCTGACTTAATCAAGATATGCAATGATGGTGGATGATATTGTGAGTTAGCCGGGGGTACAGATTCGGAGAATTTGTACTACTTAATTGGCACAGATTAAGTGAAATCTGTTCTCTGGGTTTCGGATCAAGAGATCCAATCTCTAGTCAAAGGATGGCCTTAAGGACATTTAAAACAGATCCAAATCTTGAGATTCAGATCCACGTCAGGATGATGACACCAGTTAATCAGTTTTATCATACACAGATTAATACGCATATTGGAAAGTTATGGAGATGATAAAATATTTTGATTCAGACATTTAGACCTTAATTTAATATAAAAACGAGTATTTAATAAACAAAGAAAAACTATACAAAATGGAGCTTCAACTATATCTAATTATACTATCGCAGAGAGAGAGATCACAATTTCAATCAAAATCATACTACCTCAAAATATGATTATCTTCTTCTGTATTTCAGATTAATATGAATGTTCTTATCTTAGTTCTTTAAAAACACATCAATAAACATATTCTTCTCTATATTTAACATATAATAACTCATTTAGTAGAAACTTCGAGATTCAGTTATGGGCGTTGGACGTATGGAGATGATGTGGAATACGTCTGTCCTCCTTTGTACTCCCCGAATGATACTCATGAATCCCCTTTTTTGATGTTTTTCTCCAATCAGAGAACTGTATTATTCCCATGTGTTTAGGATGAGTGGGGTTTACAGAGGGGTAACTGGACTGTATGTGACTCAAAATGTGTAAAGATAAAGGAAAAAAAAAAGGATGTCAAACTTCCATTGAGAAGGAAGTGACTTTTACCAGTTTCCTTTGTTTTTAACTTAAAAATTCTTTCATTTAAAATCAGAAATATTAATTTCAAAAATTTGTTTTTGACATCAAATTTCAATTAATTAGGGTGGGTGTGTCCAAAATCTCACAATATTCTTAGTAATTCTGACTCTGCCCACTGCAAGAACACTACTTTTAATAGACTTACTGTGCTTAGTTACATCACTCCATCTCCCTTCATTTTTGCTTTGGAGAATTTTACACTTATGACTGTAATGGCTGTTCATGATGAATTAAACAACTTCATTTTTAAAGATAAAAAGATTATAATAAATTAAAATCAAAATAGTATTTATTTTTATTTAATTTTAACCAACTCTCCAACCTCCTCCACACGACTCACTGTCTCTCAGATCTCCTCCATCCCAAATTCGAGCACCTGCACGCACAACTGCTTACATGACCTAACAAAAACAAAAGCTAATGGCCATAGTGGTTTCTGTGTCTTCTGAAAAAGACACAGTAATNTGAATTAAACAACTTCATTTTTAAAGATAAAAAGATTATAATAAATTAAAATCAAAATAGTATTTATTTTTATTTAATTTTAACTTCAATTTTCCTAATTGTCTGGCAAAGAATAATCATTCAATAAAGCTCAGAATATTCTTAGCTCCTCCCAATAAGCTGCTCATTATTTCAGACTTAGTGCTTTGTGTTAATGATCTATTTTTTAAAACCTATTGGGGGCATGGGCTTATTCAGACTACTTAAATATGTGGGTTTATTTTTTTTTCGAGATTAGTTTTTATATATATAGATGTGAGCAGAGGTCATTAAATGAAAATAAAAAAAATAATTCTAAGAAAGTAACACAGATGACAAGAAATGTGATGCAATAATTTACAATTTTGAACAGATTGTTTACAGCAGTGTTTTTCAACAGGGGCGATATCACCCCCATGTGGGCGTTTTTCCATGTTGAGGGGGAAATTTGTAACAATTTATATTTTGGGGGGGCGAAAAACAATTTTCTGGGCGATATAGTAAAACATTATATTAAAATTAATTAGCTATTTTATTCGTTATATTGTACAATAATTAAACAAATAACATTATACTAGTCACTAGTCTATTCAATGCAGTATTCTGGCCCTCGGCATCGGAATTTTGAAGTGAAGGGGGCAATACCACATAACGGTTTTATTGAAGGGGCAACGATTAGTTAGAGGTTGAGAAACACTGGTTTACAGTAATTCAAATCTTAGAAAGTGCGTTTCCAATAAATCCACATATAGCTTATTACTCAAGTACTTGGGTTTATTTTTTAAATGCAACTGGAATTTGGTTTATTCAAGCCTGAGGTAATTTAAGCCTGTAGGTCTAATCAAGTACGTATGGTATTTTATAGCTGGTTTGAAACAGCTACATGTTGCATTTTCTTTTTTGTAATAACACATCTATTCATATCTTAGTTACTAGAAAAAGAAACAAGTATTTCTGTAACAAATAATATATTACATTTATAGTACAATAACAACATTGGACAAATACTATAGAGTATTTGCCCAATGTTGCCCAAAGATGACAGATGGGACAAGAGCCTTATATATATATTGGTTCCATCAAGCACTCTTTAAGTAACAGAATACATGAGCACCAAGTGGATCTTTGACACAGGCGACACACCACTGCCCTGGCCACCTATGCATCTGATCCTGACATTGAGGCAGAATTCGACAAGGCCAATGTCGTCGTCACTATGTCCCCCCTAGAACATCTAAAATGGCTAGAAGCCATATCCATCTACAAGCCTAGCCATGTGATCCACCTGTATCAACCGAAAGGATGAACTTAGTCTATCTGTATCATGGCAGGCCCTTATAGACGGTGACCTTTAAATATCACCATCCACACAAGAGTGCGCATGCCCATCACAATGGGTTTCGTTAAGCAAGCATTTGATTTTGTTTTAAATCTTCATGTTCTATTTTTGAAGCATTCCATCGGATTTTTTACCCGAGGAAGAACTATTTTAAAAAGTTCGAAAACGTTTGTGAAGAAAGGTTTTTTCACATGATTTACACCAGTAACAGGTTCCAGATTTAGTGTTGATTTCACCCCCAGTGTTAAGGTGATGTTGAGTTTCTTATTTACTTTAGAGTATTTGCTGCAAGACTACTACTATTAAAACAATAAATTCTAAATGGCAATTATTAATAAAATCATTTTTAAAATGATAACTGTTTCCACAACAGTAAAAACTAGTTATTATTGTGTGTTCAATATTATTCATTAAATAAAACATTTTCCATAATTAGAATTGTAAATTAATTGAAAAAATTCTAATACCATAACTGTATTGATATTGTTTTGTTTACTCTATAAATTTTTATACTTTTTAATTATATTCAGATGATGAAAATGTAATATGTATCCTTTATCTCTTAAATGTTTCATTTAGGTGAATTTTTATTTCATACATAAATTATTTTTGTTTCTTGTATGATCTGGAAAATGACCATAAAGTCCTTATGCATGAGATCATTTTCTGAATTTTCTCAATTAGAGAATATCTTTATGACAATTCAGCAGATAACGTGACACAAATCCAATATGAAATTATTAAGTCTAGGCTTTAAGGACATCACACAATCACTTTGGGGCATTGTGGATGTAAAAATTTCTCAAAATCCTCACAGTTGAAGACCCAAAACATGGTAAAGTTGCGGTTCTAAATGAGGTTTGGATCCCAAATTTTAGATCCTCTAGATGACCAAAACAGTCAACGGAGTCATATCTCTACTCGTGACTCCTGGTGAGATATTTGCCCTCTTTGTAGATTGGTTGTTAAACACACAAGCTTAACAGAGCTTGCAGTTATGACTCTGTGCCCTGGAGTTGATGCAATGACACTTTATGAGCTTTTGGCCATCTCTAGTAAAGCAGACAACAGTTGATTTTTCACACTGCTTTGAGAAACAGTTCTGGATTTTTTTCACTTTTAAATTTTACCCCATTTTTGAGTGTCTTTAAAATTTCAGATAGGCTGATTTCAGGGGGGCTATATCTCGCAAAGTTGACTATTAGTTCCTTTGACTTATTTTACATGTATGAGCATGATCTACAGCGCTGATTAAGATCCCAACTGCCTCATTAACAGCTGCATTTGTACCCAAACAAACTATTGGGTACCATTTTCACAACTTCCAATTGTCAACACAAAAATCAGCCATAGAAAATACTTAAAATTTGTGTAGAGAGAAATCCATACAAAGATAACTGCTAACTAGCACAATAACCACGAACGTACAGATAATGGCTAACTAGACGCATAGGAATTTTATGGATGTTCGATACAACATAAACAGAAAGTTTACAGGATTTAACAGTGTCCAATTAAACAGAAAAGACACATTTATTTCAGCAGGGAATTTTGCTAGAATCAAAAATGTGGATTACTTTAGATTCAAAATGCTTTTATCATCATTTTAATTAATTTAGTTGACATTAATTTAAATTATCACCTCTGAAACAATTTCAGAGGTTTTTTGAATTATTTCAGAGGTAAATTTACCTCTGAAATCATTTCATAAATTGTAAGTTTATTACATCAGATAATATTAATTAAACAAAATAATTTTTTTATCAAAATTTGAAAGTTTTAAGTACATATCTTTTATGAATAATTTAATAATAGAATAAGAATTAAATTTACTTACTTTAATTTTGATCAATTAAAAAAATACATTATGTTGTCATTAACTTTTTATATTATGGGGATTCATACACATAAATAGAAAAAGAAACATATATTTTTCTGTTTCGTTGTTATTATTGGTATATTTAGTTTTCAAAATAGAATATAATTCAATTTATCCTTCTAAATCTATTTACGTTCTTTATTTATTTAATTTTTTTTTTAATTCATAAAATAAGAAAACATACTACCAGGTGGCTATGAACTCACGTGAAAACAAAACTGCGATATTTTGAGACTTCCTCTGTTATTTGGTTTTTCCTCTATGGAAATTTTAAAATAAATATACTGTATCTTTTTTCTAATTGTTAGTGTTTTATATATAAAAATTGGTGATTATTTGTGCGATTTTAATCAAAACTTATTTTTATATTTATACAATATTAAATTACTTTATTTATTTATTTTTAAACTCTTTCCGCCCAGTGGCCTCGTTTTAGCAGGCCCATTATGGGTTCGGCCAGGCCCACAATGGGGCGGGTGGGTGATTAGAGACGGGGCTCGACATATCCGGGCGGACCACCCCCCGAAAAATTCCTGAGGATTTATCGACCCATCCGGATTCGAACCCGGAGTCCCCCAGGGCGGTGGGGATTTATCGACCCGTCTAGATTCAAACCCGGAGTCCCCCGGGCGGTAGGCTGCCACCTTAACCTCTCGGCCATCTGGCCGTCTATAAAAGTCGATTATGAATTTAAACAATGAGCGTTAATACATGTTTCATATCGAAATCGATTAGCATATTTTCGCGTTGGTATAGTTAAAAAAGTTAAATTTCAACTTCTAGTTGTTTATATTATACGTATAACTTGTTATTTGGTTATAAATTCAAAACTAGAATAATATTAAATGTTAAAATAACATTTCTTATATTTATTTTCAATCTACTTTTCCAGTGGCGCAGCTACATATTCAGCGCCCTGGAGCAAGTAGAATGGGTGTGCCCCTTGTTCCTCGGAAGAGGTCTTGAGAAATTTATTTCGAACATTTAACTTATAAACGTATATCTAATTACTGTATTTCGATTTAAAACCTTACTTAATAACAATTTATTTTAAATTTAAGGAATTTTAACAATAAGAAATTCAATTTAATAAATACAAAAATAATCATAAAACAAAATGTAATTCTTTAAGTACGGAGTACCTAATAATATTTACTTCATATTATACAAAGTGTAGTCTATTAACAAAATGTATGCAACTTTAGTTTCATAACAAATACATAATAGCAAGGTTGAGGCCAAAGTTTTAAACGCGAAAAGGTGTACGTCGGACGTTCAGCGCCGCTTTCCTATAAGCCTAGAAGTTTTACAATGGTGTTTGGATAGTCAGTGGAATCATGCTCGACATTCCAAACACCATTGCCAACCTTCTAGGCTTACAGGAAAGCGGCGCTGAACGTCCGACGTACACGTTTTCACGTTTAAACTTCGGCCTCAACCTCTCTAATAATACATAAAACAAACTTCAAAATTATTTTCTCGCTCATTTGCAAATCACTTTCTCCAGATCAAGTTGACATGCTATTGTTTTTTCAATTGATATAGTAGCCAGAGCAAAGACGGTGTTGTAACATGCTGTTTCCTAAATAAGTTTCGATTAATTTTAATTTTAAAATACTTCGTTTTGTGGTAATGTTTAAAAAAAGAGGCATGCTGCAATAATGTTGAAGAAGCTACTTGAGACTGCTGTGTGAATTAAAATTAGTTCAGCAACTTCGCGTATAGAAGTAATTTCTTTTATATCTGAGTATAAAAACACGTTTTAAATCGAAGCAGTCGAGGTCTAAAACTTGGCGAAATGTCAAAAGGATGTGCTGATTGTAATAATTCTGATTCTTCCAGAATATTTTTATCAGATGTCGCGACAGGATAAGCACTTAAAACGTCGAATGGATTGAAATCTAACAGTTAATTGATTAATTATTAAATCCAAAAAATTTTTATAAATGTTTTTACAAGTTTTTATTTTGCTCTTTCTAACTTGGCTCCCTGCGCCTGGAGCAGTTGCTCCAACTGCCCATTGTAGCTACACCTCTGTACTTTGCATAGTACCACGTTTCATAGTTGCGTCATTCAACATAATGTGGTTATGTAAGCTACATTTCTTGGTAGGAGTGATGTACCGGTACTTCAAAGTTAGATGCTGTAATGTTTTTTTTCTTTTCTTTTTCTTCAAAGTTCGCCGTAATTATTCTTTTTAGTCAGTTTGTTATATTATTCGATTTAAACTTGATTTTAGAATATGGCAATTGTCAGATTACGAAGAAATTGCGATTCGTTTTTCCTAGAAATTGGAATCTTACATGGTGAATTAGGAAATAATCCCAGTACGAATGTCGATCGGAATGATTACAGTATATGCATTATGTTTGTACCAATTATTAAGTATCTTTAATCATTGTAAAATCAAGTGGTGAAAACAGAATCGTTAATGTATACGATAGTCTATTTACACGTAGAAAACAAAATTCCGGACTGTTTTTCCACAGTAGTGGGTATTTGGTGGAATAGATCGGGTTAAAGTCCAGATGCGTGTACCGTCATGGCGGCTCATCTCTGATTCCAGCAAACAAAAGAAAGGAAACAGTGGGGACGCACGTTCTAACCTAATCTAACCTATTCTAATAAATTACCATAATTATTACCAACCAAATTATTAGAATAGGTTAGGTTAGGTTAGAACGTGGGTCCCCACTGTTTGCTGGAATCAGAGAAGAGCCGCCATGACGGTATACGTATCTGGACTTTAACCCGAAATACTGTAAAAGAAAGAAATATAATATTTTCTGACTTGGAAAGCGCACAAAACTGACGAATTAGAAGAAGACGGATACGAACGTTTGCAAGTATAAATTTTGCGAACCCTGAAATACTCAAAAATAATTGTAGTAAGTTTATTAATTGTTCAGTATTTCAATTTTAAAACATGTATGAATTACGAAATAAAACATCGATTTTACTAAAAATAGTAGCAAAAATGACTACTGTCCTCGGTACTCTTTGGTTAATTAACCAAAGAGTACCGAGATTTATAAATCTACGCGACAAAACGCATCTGTCAATTACTGTACTGTATAATGACCGAAACACAGTTTTCCTGGCATGGAGATCTTTACATGAAACCTCTGTGTATCTATAATTTGAATGTAATTTTCTATTACTTATAAATTAAATAGGATACAAAAATACATTATATGTTCTCATATATTCTCGGTTTTTAAATTTGTTCGCTACTTACACGTTTGATGTTCCAAGTTCTGTTGAAATTTTTTAAAACATTCGATCCTGTAGAACAGCCTAATGATGGTCATTTAAAATGGCTGAAAATTAAGCTGATTTATTAAAATAATGTTGTTTTGCTGATTTAAGTAAGTTTGTATTATTTTGTATTTTTGAGGACAATCAATTTAAATAAATATGTAATTTGTTAACACGATAATCAATTTAAGCAGATGGCGCTAGTTGTACAATATGGCGGACTCACGTGTTGGTGTGTCGAAAGTTCAAATTAGTGAAGCTGTTTTAGCTTTAAAAAAGGTTGAAAAATTATGGAAAGAGAATGAAAACAGAAAAACTAAATTGCTGGAAGATGATGAACATTCGAAAAAAGTATTTTTACAGATTGGATTGAAGAAGATCCCTGAAATTAAAAGTAAGGCAGTTAAGATTTACTTACCACATTGGAATTTAGAAAATGGAGTCGGTGAAGTTTGTCTGATTACCGGAGATTTGGATAAAAAGAATCCACGTGCTGATCCGGAAGAAACTGTTCGTCATTATAAAGAACTGTTAGAAAAACATGAGATCACGTGTATTTCTGCGGTCATATCTCTACGTGAATTGAATACTGATTATAAAGAATATGAAGCGAGACGAAAACTATGTAATGCTTATGATACATTTCTAACAGACAGGAAAATACTTGCTTCAGTCAATGCGGCATTGGGTAAATTTGTCTATGCTAATAATAAAATACCTCGTCGAATTAACATAAATTCTAAAAATTTAAAAAAGGAAATTACTAATGCATTAGCTTATTGTATCTGCTTTGTCCAAGGGAAAGGTTCTGATTGTACTGTTTGTGTTGGTCATATTTCTCAGCCAAAAACTGAATTGGTCAAAAACATTATTACTGCTGTTGAGAAATTTTCGGATAGTGTTCAGGGTGGTTGGCGGAATATCCAAACATTGCGTATTAAATGTGCTAAGTCTCTTGCGATACCATTTTATGTATCTCTTGAATCGCCAAACGAAGTAGATTTATCAACATCGGTGGTTCCTAACGAACCAATTGAAGATGAATTAACTACTTTAACTAAAGGTCGTGTTAAAGTATATCCCGACGGAGAGGTTGAAGTAGTAGAATCTAAGAAAACAAAAAAGAAACGGTTAGGCAAAAAAAAGACAAATTTGAAACCAAAATCAAAAAAGATTGCTAAGAAGGAAACTGAATTACCAAATAATTCCAAGGATGATTTAATGAATGATGAGACACAAGTTGAAAATGAAGAATCAAGTACGATAAAGAAAAAAGTGAAGAAACGTAAGGCTAATGAAGAACACGAATCAGCTGATACATCAACAAAGAAAAACAGAAAGAAGATACTTAAAAGTGGGGAAAATCAGACTGAACATTGCAAAACATTAAAACAAATGGATGACAATGATGAAAAAAATCAGAAATTAAAAAATACATCAGCAAAGAAAGTAAAGAAACAAAAACTGTTAAAAACAAAGAAAAAGAATGTAAAAAATCAATTAAAATGAAGAAAACAACTTGATATGCATACAATACTATTTAATTTTTATGTAAAATAGTTTTAAAAGTTATGATTAATATACTTTTAAAACACAATTTATTAATGCATATTTTTATGTATTAATTTTTAATAAATTGTTACATAATTCAATAATTAATTCTTTTTTGTTTTATTAGCTGCAAGTATAGTTTTAATACATTATGATCAGTGAATATAGTTTTTTTTATGTTTTTGAAATTTTTTGACTTGTGCATATTGTAAAACAAAAGTTTTCTGGCACTCTTTGTCTATAAAGTTAAAAACATTAATGTATTTTAAATTATGAATAGCTATTACATTAATTACTAGTATTTTAAGTGCCTAGCCTAGCTATTGATCATGAATGTAATATATTTTATTAAATCTTCTCATTTTAAAAATATACTTTCATAATTGTCACCCCAGCTGTGGTGCACAGTTTGAGAATCACAGGCCTAGAAACTTAAAGTAACAAAAAAAAATGTATCAAGTAAATTATTTAAACACTTGTTTCTGAATATACAAGCAAAGTTTTATTATGCTGTATCAAGCACAAAGAAGTAGAGAACTACTGAATGCTAATCATCATGGTTAATAAACCATGGTGATTGGCATTCAGTAGTTCTCTACTTCTCTGTATTTCTAATGTCAGAAGATGGAGAAGCACATGGGTTAATGTAATCATTTTCAATCCACAAAAACAAACGTGTGTATTCCATATAAAACAAAATCCTAGTTTATACTAATACACATTTTACATATAAATCACACGTAATACTGTACTTTGTTATGAGGCATTTTGATTCTTACCTCAGATTATGAATTCTAAGCTTCAAAATATACATTTTGAATGTTGTATTGTTTATTTTGTATATTAGAATAAATTTAATTTTCTGTAAAATCCTGATTAGAAACAAGGGCCAGCCTTAATATTAATGAATAGACATAGACGTGTCTAGATTTAATTACATACACGATCACAGTTTAAAAGTTTCGAACGATGTTTTACTTCCTGCTATTTGTTCAGTTCAAAACTGACTTTATTAAAAGAAACGTGTATGCATTCATGCAACTGAGAAGAGATTTACGGGGGGGAATTAGTTGAAAGTTTCACCACCAGAGTAAAATGGGCGCTGTCTAGTTGAAAATAAATTCAATTTTTATAAATCACTATTAAAATTACTTTGGTTGCCGTTTCATTATTCATTTCTATCTTTGATATCAACCTTACTTCTTGCGATTTATTTTGAAAAAGATTAACGTAATTTCATGTCTTATCTTTCTCTTGGTTGAATTACTTGTCCATACATGTAATTTATTTAAACAGATAATTTATATCAAAGAAAGATTGAAATAATAATAATAACCGACCAACTTACAAGTTAAACTGAAATTTTAGATTTGAATATTTATGGACGATAAAACAATGACTTTTTTTTTACCATATTAAAAAACGAAGTTTACGTGAGTTTTACTTCATTCACAAATTGAAAACCTCTTACCTCATCTGGCGAAATCCAAAATATTTATGTAAACTGTCATTTGATATCTAATATTGGGTTTGATTTTCGAAATGATTGCCATTCAGAATCATAACCAGGCCTATCTATTAATATTTTACAGTTTTATTGTCAGTGATGTATTACGTCGTTCCATTGACGTAGTATATGACTCTTCACGTCCGTTTATTGTCGATTCCTTTCTTTTCATACGACTAATTTCCAGTACTTTCTATTGTCGACAGCTGGTAAGGAGCCTGAAATAGAACGGATTCCTTTAGCCTTTCTTTGAACAAACGAAATACGGAAAATGTTCATTATTAATAATAAGCAACCTGAAAGATTTTATTTAATGCTTCTAACCATTCTATATTCTGTTTGACATTTGTGTATTACCTTTCTATTTAATGTATTGATAACTTTAATAAGGGCTTTTTTTTAACTCTGCCCTGTGGGCATTAGGTGTGCCTCTTTAAGCAAGCTCATTATGGGTTCAGCCAGGCCCATAATGGGGCGGGCGGGTAGTAAGGGACGGGGCCCGAGATATCCGGACGGACCACCCCCCGAAAAATTCCTGGGGATTATTCAACCCGTCCGGATTCGAACCCAGGTCCCCAGAGCGGTAGGCTGCCTCTTTCCATCCGGCCTGGCACAATTCTAGGACCGAATGACGCGGTTGGGACTTTAACAGAGCTGTAGAGCATATCGAGAGGAACAAAAAAGTCAAAGGAACCATGCCCGTACGGGCGACCCTTCGCGAGATATAGGCCCCCAAAAATGCCGCTAATTAGGCAACGCTTTCTATGCCGCCGCCGCTCTATACTGAGCGCGCTTCTATTTCCCTATCTCTAACACATTGTAACTGACGACGGAAAAAGCCAACAAAACAGATTATACACTCACCTTCGGCAGAGTCTCCTTTTCTCGCTACCCGACGACGACTGGCCCGTTTCTGATCTTGTTTAGGAGAAGCCGGGGTAAGACCGCCGGTCACCGCTGCCGCTTCCTCCTCCTCGGCTATGTCCAGGAGGTCGACGACGACGAAGATGGGATCGCCCGATGTTATTCGAACAATCGCATATAATCCAGGGTTTGCGTACAAGTATCCTTCGGTAATTAATTGGTAATAATCATGATAATTTATTAGAATAGGTTAGGTTAGGTTAGGTTAGGACGTGCGTACCCACTGAACTGGCGTCCTCTTAACTCATAAGTACCCAAATATCGAATATTTTATTAGAATAGGTTAGGTTAGAACTGGCGTCCTCTTAACCCATAAGTACCCAAATATCGATTATCACAACTGTTGAATATTTACTGACTTGTACTCCTAACTAATGCGGTAACAAACACCGGCCGAAAATGCCCGAAGGCGGCCTGAAGGCTTATGAAACCTCGGTGGGCCGAGAGTAGGTCAAGTGACCCACGAGCGCCCGGCCATTGGCCGCGCGACGGGCCCGCTGCACCTGAACGGCGGGGGGTGGCCGCGTGGCGCGGCGCGCTGAATCTGTGTGGCCGAGGGGGGTCGCCCGGAGGGCCCGTCATGCGCAGTGAGCTCCTCGGCCTAGCACGGCTCAAGTATGAGTTCCGAAGTGTTTCTGGCAGAGCGACCTGGCGGGCCGGTGAGGAGAGAAATGGATCGGCGCCTGCCGGGACCGGGGTTTGATCCCGGCTGAGGTAAGAGGTGTAATAAAATAATAGATATTTGTATTTACAGGCAACAGATGGCGACTCCGGAAGGCTGCAGGCGGCAGACCTGGGGCCGCCGGCCGCGTGCCAGGGGGAAACGCGCGTAGGGGGCTAAGGAAGGGGGAACTGACGATTTTTTTCAACACTGAGATGGGGAAAACCGAAAAAAAAATTTCGGCCACGTGACACCGTCCCTTTTTGGCGCGGAGTCACGTGACCGGATGTGACGTAGGCGCATCTTTGGAGGGCTATAACTCGCTTAGTGTCGCCCGTAGGGCATGGTCCTTTTGACTTTTATGCTCGCACAGGGGGCTCTACATTTTGGGAGGGGTCCCAACCGCGTCATTCGGTCCTAGAATTTAGCCAAAAATTATGTACACAAATACTGTCTAACAAATAAAATATTTAATAAACGTCTTCAGATCGAAAAAAAATTCTCAGGTGGCGTAATTTATTTTACCGTGCGTTAATTAACGCATCGCCATGGTTACCAAATACAAACAAATAGCGCCACAAAAAATTCAAGCACGTGGTCGAAAATTCGTTCGACGTTACAAATGTAAGAAAGTTCGTTTTATTTAATAGAATGGAAACTTCGTTGAGACAGAATATCCGAAACATCTTAAAAGAAAATCTAGAAAATAAAAATTATCGAAGGGATTCGGTCAAAGAATGGATCGAATTGATCGCAGATTCCATTAAGCTCAAGGCTAAAGAATTGGGTTTTTCTTCCCACAAGATTGTAGTCGATGTTTGGATCGGAGAAAGACTGGGACAAGGCGTTAAAGCTGGAATCAGATGTGTCTGGGACCCTCACACTGATAAAATCATCTCTGAAGTTTATTCAAATGAAACCTTACATTGCCTTGTAATAATTGTTTTCACCAAATTCGATTATTAGTTACATTTTGTTCATCAATCTATGCATTTAATTATTGCATGAATATTATTTGCAATCTATGCAAATAATATTCATGCTTTAAATTTATTATCAGAAATGGAAAAAAAAATGTATGATATTCATACTTTGAGTTATTTACTATTATTATTGTTATATCTTTTAACAATTCTAAATATTGATCTTATGAAACAAAAAATATTGTAAAAGTTCATTTTTATTAAAAGTTGAGGTATCAAAGTAGTTACTTATTAATTAAAAATTATTAGTAACTTTCATTCATTGTGTAATTTTTCAAATTTTTGTAAAACAATATGCATGGCCCCAATTTTCACAATTTTCAGGAACTTAATCATTAATAGTTTGACTATCGTTAATTAATTAATTAATCTTTGTGGTTTGCACCACAAAGATTACAAACACACCATCCGAACTTATCTCGAAACAGTCTGTTCTTCAAAGAAAATGCAAATTTGACAAGAGTTTTGTGACGAGATGATGTTCTGTGGAGATAACCTGCCTTAACAATTGATGATGTGGAACATGCAAGATGTAATAAGAAGAGGATTAATCAAACTGTATGGTAAGATTCTGTTTGATTCTGATTTTTGACTTAGAAATCATAATCTGATTTCTCTCATTCCAATTTATTAGCTAATGATATTTGCCATGGAGGTCGGATTGCACGGGTTTAATTAAAATCAGTGAATACACTTTGGATAGCCTTGTTAGTTTTCTACTCATCCAGTTACTGCTTGTATTATATTTTGCACATTGTTTCATTTAAAATACACAAAAAAAAAAAAAATTGCACATTCATAAACATATAAATACTGCTATAAATATATTTGAACCCAGATTATCTGAGTTCTGATTAACTAGTAAATTAATACACTACTTTTCTTATATTCAGGGCCGGATCATCGCATAGACAAATGAGACAAATGTCTAGGGCCCGGTTTTTAGAAGAGCCCGGTTAAATTGTCTATTTTGAAAGATATTGATGAAATTTTTAAAATTCTTCATACAAACAGCTGACGGCGACGATGAGGACGTATCAATTAATACTGCATTGTTAAAAAATGGTACAGTGGCTATATTGATACAGAAGAATTGGACGAGGAATTGTTGCAATTTAAATTAATTTGCAAAAGCCAAAAATTAACATTGCCATATGATATGCTGCAATTTATAAAGAGCACAAAACTAGTATCAACATTTCCAAATATAGAAATATTATTGCAAATATATTTAACTTTGTCTATATCAAATGCATCTGGTGAAAGGTCATTCTCAGTATTAAAACGTGTAAAAAATTACGAAACTCACTGAGTGAATCAGAATTAAATTCTTTAGCGTTTTATACATTGAACAAAATGCTTTGGATAATATTAATTACGATAAAATAATTGATAATTTTGCTGAATTAAAGACTAGAAAACAGAATTTTTAAATAAAGTTTATTCATATTTATATACTTACTTTTTTAGAACTATCTTGGCTTTTATTTAAATTATCTTTTTCATTATTCAATTTACCTTTCATGGGTAAAATATTATATTATTTAAATATTAACCAAAAAGATTAAATTAAACAATTAATATTTTAAGATAATATTGCATAACAACTTTTGTTAGATATTTAATAAAATAAATTTCAATTTTTTTTAATTTATAAACAAACTGTTCAAATTTTTCTAGAAAAACTAAAATTTATTGTTGTATATTAAATATTTTTTATTAATAAAAATTTAAGATTTGTGTTAGTTTTTCACATTATTTAGTTTTGTTTTATTTGTTGTTTTATATTTTTTGTGCGCTCTATTTCTTATGGGAGAGGAAGGAGGCCCGGTAAGAAGAAAATGTCTAGGGCCCCAAAGTGGGTTAATCCGGCCCTGCTTATATTTTATAAAAGTTTTGCTGTGACTGTACCAAGCTTGTAAATACTATAGTAGTTTTAACCTCGAGTGTACTGATCAACTGGAAGAGGAGCTGGTGACTGTTGGAATTTTGGAATATTGATGAGTTCATTCACTCTTTCCCAAATGCACATCTCCCATCTATGTCTAGCTATTGTCAGTCCATCACCAGAGTTGGTTGTGTCTGTCACTGTATTGCATCTTTAATAAACCTTTATGAATCCAAAATGGTCACAACTATCCATTTTATCCAAGTTTTCATTTATCTGAGGTAGCATCAGTTCACATTAACTCAGATTATTAGGGTTCTACTGTGTACAGTACATATATATAAATCAATTATTATATTTTAATTAATACATATAAGTTTAAATACAATTCAATACTGTTTATTAACAAAATTGAATTTACATATATTTGATCGGATTTACAATACATTGTTTTTTTAATTTTGAAAACAACTAAACTTAATTATACAGAAGCAATGTATACAATTGTATGATTTTACAATTATTAAAAACTCTTTAAAATTTTATTTTAAATAAAACTTTGTTTTTATATTTATAACAAGTTAATGAATGGGTAGTAGCAAACAATGCTTCATAGAGTGAAGCATATATAAAAAGGAAAGACATCACTTTTGCACTTGAAAATAAATAATTAACAACAATGATATGCTACAAACATAATATTTGTAAAGTTAAAACAATCTTAAAATAAACAATATTTGTTTCTTTAAAATGCCTCAATGTCCTTTTCTTACTAAAATATAAATTTTCGTTTACAAGTACGTATCTTCTAATATCAGGACTTATTATACTGGCTTTACAGATAATGCTACAGAGTTTCACAGAAAACAACTTTTTATTTTATTTAATATACCCAATCAGGTATATTATTTTATTTAATTTCAGGTATTTATTTTATTTAATATACCTGATCAGGTATATTAAATAAAATAAAAAATTGTTTTCTGTGAAACTCGGTAGCATTATCTGTGAAGCCAGTATAATAAGTCCTGATATTAGAAGATATGTATTTGTAGACGAAAATTTATATTTTAATATCTGTTTCTTTCATTAAAAGGATGAGGTTATACAAAGTATATATTTATATAAAATTTTTTCATAAAATACTACACAAAAGAGGGCGCAGGAACATTTAAAAGAGGAGAATCTGTCGTTAAATTTTGTTGTGAATTAACAGGTTGATGGGATTTTACTGCTTCTTGCAATGAATTAAAAAGTGACTGCATATTCTCATTCTAAAAAAAATTTGGATATTTAAAATTTTTATATGAATAATGTAACATATTTAATACTCTTACCTTAATAACAGGCTGCAATGCTTTTATCATTCCATCTGATCGACTAGGAGGTAGTTTCAGATGAACATACCATAACAACTTTAAAAGGTGATAAACAACATTTTCATGCATAATTCCAGTAAGAAAAAATTCATCAAATACTACTGTACAAAAGTCTTCAGCTGCAAATTCATCTGCCATTGGAATTAACAATGCTACTAAAGAATGAAGAAATGGATCTTCAAAGGCACGATTCTTCTCACAATTTGCTAGTGTGCCTAGAATCCTCATTAAACCAAGACGATCCCTTTGACGAGCTAAATTTAAAAATATAAAAATCAGAATTAAAGTGTGTATATATATACACATATATGTATATAGATAGGCCTATAAGTGGGCTGTAATTTAGAATCCAAACAAAAACATTTGAGAAGTAAAAAAAATTATGACAATTTGGATGATAGTCAAAAAACATTTTTTTTTTTGGAGTTTTTCTTTGGTAAAGATAAACTTGGCACTTGATAGTGGTACATGCAAGATTTTTATTGTTGTTTTCTACATTTTACTTTGAAGCACCAAACTTATCTTTACAAAAGAAAATATAATTCTTTTGGTAATTTTTGCAATTTTTGATTGCTTATATTTCAGCAACCCCTTTTTAGAAAAACCTAAACCTAAAATTTTGCACAGTACCTAAGAAAACAATTATCTTTTGAACAAAATATTCTGAGTTACTTTAGTCATTTGAGAGATAGAGAAATCAACACTCCCTACTAATTCCTGTACTGTATACATATATAGTCATTCAGTGACTTTTTACTTGATGTGGAGTCACTGCTATGGTTCTTGATATAATTGACTCAAATAAGTACAAGATGAGAGTATTGCCTATTTCAATAAGAATTAATTCAATTGATTAATAATGTATAATATCTGACCGAAATATATTTTCAAAAATTGGGTAATTATGTTCCATTAATACAGTGTCTAGGTCAACTCAGTGCAAATTTCAGATATGTGAAAAAGTCTAATGACTTTTTTTTTTTTTTTAATATATTTTTAAAATAAAATTTGAGATGATACAATAGTGAATTCTAGTTGTGCAATTCATCTAACATTATATGTTAGAGACGCTGAGAGACAATAGATTCCAGCACAATCTTGAGTACAATGACACCACCATATGATCTCTCAAAATAAGACTGGCTGAACACAAGTATATCAGTAAAGGAAAATACAACACCGCCCTAGCCAGATATGCCACGGACGACGACAACCAAGTCCATCTAGACCAAGCTTTCATCATATGACAATCTATGCATGACAACAAAATAAGAATACTGGAATCGAAATATTCAAATCCATAAAGAGCGGCCATTGCATTAATTTCAAAGAGGAAGGACAAGTATCTTATGCATGGCAATCATTATATTCAAGGAAGCAGTCAAATTAAAAATTATTTTGGAGAAATTTAAATTCAATTTAATTGATATAAAATATTATTTTATATTTTTGAGAGAATTAGTTGAAAAATTCTCGTTTATACATTTTAAATAATTTTTAAAAACATTCCAATTTATGCATTCCTATTTAAAGAATTCTGAGGAAGAAGATCTCCTAAGTAGATCGAAAACATTAGAGATCGAAAACAATTGATTAATGAACTTGTAATGAATTATCCTGGAATTTCTTTTAAGGTTCAATCGTTGCTATTTAGAATGTCTTTTCAAAATATTTTAATTTGAAAAAGTAACATAAAATTTTCAGATATAGACCTAAGAACTCATATCTGGATTTAAAAAAATTAATATTGGAGTAATTAAAAACTAAATTCATAAAAATCTGAACAGAAAAATCAATAAAACCTGGCACCAGAATGTAAAATAGCAAAGTTTTTTGCATAAATTTCAGTCATAAGTTTGATGCTGCAGATAATTGGAGTTTGAACTTGAATCATTTCATTTTACATGGATGATGCCTTTAAATATTATTGTTTTTATTTAAGAAACTAAAATATTCCAATCCAATCACAGTTTCAAGAATGTTAAATTTTTTTAAATGTTTTAACAAAAAAATTTAACATTCTTGAAACCGTGTTGGTAGTTTTTCCTTTGTTCAAACCGTGAGACAAAAACTGCTTACCTAATAGTTTTTCATGGTTTTCAACTGAATAAAAGTTAATGATAAAAAATGCCAAGTGGTAGAGTGATTGCACTACATTGTGTTTGAACAAAGGATAAAAAATTATTAAATATTTTAAACTTTATTTTTATAATTTACCTGTATGTAATGCATGATACATAGCTAAAACACTTGCTACTCCATTTTCTTGAACATAAGCTTGATATGCATCTGGAGGAGGTCCTGAATGTTCTATAGTTGTTATAGCAGTTTCACGATCATCCGGTGGTAATTTAGCACTAATACTGCGTACCTAATTAGTTTGTTTGTTTTTAATATGAGTTATTTTGTAGAACAGAGTTTAAATATAGATATTAAAAATAAAAAAAATTTAAACATAAGCACAGTAATTCACTTTATTACATCAAAATATTTAATAAGAGAACACAATTAACAATAGCTAAATGAGGTAAGATACACAAATCAAACTAATTACAAAACTCATCATAGATACTGTATTTAGAAATATATTTATTAATGCTTATGCTGCCAATTGATGCTATTTTGAATTATGTGACCCTTGCCATATATGCCAATGACACAATTCATTGGCAAATTTGCATCATTCATACACTGGAACTTTTGGAACTTTTTGGTAAACTGCATATGTGTTATTTTTCAGAAACTATTTATTACTAAGTGAAAGTGTAAGAAACATTGTAGAAATTAAATTTTTTTGCATTATTTCATATATTCCAGGTTCATATTTATTATAATGGTTTTTATCATTTTGTCCTCAGGTAAGTGCCAGTGACTAGCTTTTGTATCATCACATATAATTCCAAAAATATTGCTTAAAGTAAAAACAAAATTAATTTTTATGCTTAACCTATGTATAACAGTGACATACTTTATGAAAAATAAATCAGTATGTTTGGTGCATTGTTTTTCTTTCTTAAAATGCACTAAACACACAGATTCATTTTCTTTCAATGATGGTAACAATAGTGTTAATATAATTTTACATTTTGATTATTAAACACCATCAATTTGATTAAATATACTAATAGGGCAACTTTATATATATACAGTAGAGTGTTGATTATCCGAAAGTCAGTCATCTGAAAGAATTCCAGTCGGCAAATTTAAATTTTCGCCAGTGCTGTGGCGCTGCAATCTTGGCTATGTCTTGGGCTACTCAAATATTTTACGTTTTTGATACTAAATTAACTTCTGAAGTATAATTTTTTATTGTTTTTATATTTTTCAATATATTTATTTTGTTTGTACAAAATAAAAAAATAATTTTTAACGATACAATAGTCTTTGTTAGGCTTAACATTGACGAAAATTCAACGCAAAGCGACACGCAATGGAGAAAACTGTCAAGATGGGATAAATTAATATATTTTTTGTAAGTAATCTGTTATCCGAAACATCGATCTTCCGAACAACCCGAGTCCCCAATTGATTCGGATAATCGACGCTCTACTGTGTATATATATATAATAATCTAATATGTCATCAGAAAAACATTGAATATAGATCTAGACCAATCTTAAACACCTTGGTCACCAGCGAATAAAAAGCTAAATGGCCAAGATAGAAAATTTTTCATGAACAGTCTATTTCAGATATCTTAGGCCTTATCATTCACCACCTAGCTGCCCTATTATAGCCTTAATCAAATCCACAATGGGCATGATTACAAAAAGGCTCTCTTAGTGTTATTTTTTTTCTGCACACAGAATGGGGAAAAAAATAGACTCCTATAAAATTCAAAACAAAAGAAAAAGCAGACTTCTGTACTTATTCTAATAAACAGTACAACTGCAAGACACTGCCCTGTAATAGTAAGCATGCTATTTATTGGAGGAAGACAGGGATTTTTATAAAAAAATTTCATATTCTATTCACTGCTGTCACTCTTATCTTATGCTGAAATAATGTGAGAATGTGTTGAGTGTTGTATTATTATTCAAATAATAAAAAAGTAAAAAAAAATTTACCAGGTTTATTCTATTAGTACAGGGCTTAAACTTTTTTATTCACAACCCCATTTATAATTGTGATTTTTTTCGCGACCCAAAAATTATAAAATAAAGATATACACAAATTTGCAAAAACAATAATGGTGTACTACACAATTCACTCTTGTGTTACAACGGAACAGAGACAACTGAATACACTGAAAAGTGACAACACTACCCTAGTTCACACTACAATCAGTGTTACTGATTCATTGTCTCACTGCACCAGAAGTGACACAAAGCACAACTCACAAAACCTATCACACAAAGCATGCCATTTTCAAACTCTCACAAATTATTTTCAATATTTTGTATTAAAATCTTGTGACCCCAAGATTTCGCTAGGCGACCCCAAATGGGGTCGCAACCCATAGTTTAAGAAGCCCTGTATTAGTTGTTGTACCCAATTCCCAAATAAGAAAAATAATAGACATTCTCTAATAAACAGCACAGTTGCAAACTGAAAAAAGTTATAGATACCTTGCTGTTTATTACAATAAATACAATATTTGTTTAAAAAGTCATATAATTCAAATATGCAGTATTTAAGTAGAAATCTAAAGAAGTTTGAATTTCATCAGACTTTGGCTTTAATAACTGTTTAATTCATTATTTTGTTTAATACTGTCTTCTTTACATGTAAATAGTTATATACATATTGCATAAAAATGGCATATATTGATGATAATAAGATTAAAGTCAAATCATATAAAACTAAATTCTATAATTTCATCTTGAGTAATAGATTAAATAAAAATATTTTATTTGATAACTTTAAAAATTATTTTGGAGAAATTTAAATTCAATTTGATAATTTTTATATCATAACTGATATATTTTAATCATTATATGCATTTATTTGAATTATACAAAAAGTTTGAGTTAAAGTAATACTAAATGTTAAATGAAACTCAAAATGTTGCATCTTACCTGATCATCTACCATTAAGGACATAAGTGCTGGTAAAAATTTGGTGACTAATTGTACATCCTAAAATATATTATAAAAAACTATTAATTTTAAAACAGTATTCATTTAAAATTTAAAAAATAACTTGTTAAACTGATAATATATAAGTTATGTAAATTTATGTTATTTATGATATATATCTTTAATAATTGCACCAAGTTATTTACAATGACACAACAAATAAATAAAATTGGTCAGCTGAATAGTGACAAGATTGTAGAAAAACTTCTTAAATATTTTAAGATTTGTCCTTGACTAAATACAAATTTAATCAAAATATTTGAAAATGATATTTATCATCTTTGGTTTTAGTAAAACTACTAATAAAAAGTTCTGTATTATTTTAAATTCATTTAAAACTGAATAAAAAATATGCTAATAAAATGAGCATGTAATTTAAAAAAAATTATAACAAAATCATTAAAATAACATTACAAAAAGATTCATCATAGTATAATTATTTTTCTCCCTCTTTCGTCATTCTTCAAGAGACATTTTAAATAATAAGTTATAGATTTAAATGAGACAATATATTATATGATAAAGTCCAGAAAAGCAAATAATATACAGAGCTACCCCAGTATCCAAATACAATACATTTCTAAAACACTTCAAATATTTTACAACTTCTTATGAAAAAAAATTAACTCATTCCAATCCATCTGAATAACCCTAGTCAATTTCTCAAAACAACATTAAAGCACTGTAAAAACTTTTTCACTTATCAATGTATGATTTTAGTATAATATTTAAACATTAAAATCTCCAATTAGCTTATTAACAGACACTCAATAAGGCCATTAAAGATTTTGTTTGTAAGCAGTAACATAATAAACAAGTTCTGTTTTTATATTCTTTTAGTAATATTAAAATAGTATAAAAATGAAAATAAACCTACTTTAATGAATTCTAAAGAATAAGCTTATATGATTATACTAAACTTAGTGATAAAAATTACCAAACTGCACAACCATAATAGAATATAGACCTAACATCACCAAAACAAACAAATATATGCTGGAAAATAGTTCTTATTTCCCCTTTTATTAGTGTGACTTTTGAAGTTTGTACAAGTATGCTTCAAAGAAATTTACAATACCAAGATCATTTGATTCAGGTATTATGATGTGTACTAAAGACTGAACTGAAATGATGAGGTACAGCAACACAACACACAGGTCATTTGTCAAGAGGTGGTGTCTCCAGAGATGCCTTTCTACAGAAAACTGGCACGTAATTAGACATTAGATATATGAAGAAAACTTTGAAAACTCCACATAGCCAGCCTGTTGATCGGATGCAAACACATAGTCAACTATCAGTATTCAGTGGTTTATCTACTCAGTTACTAGGGCATGGGTACTAAGAAACATTTGTAGTAGTAGGAATTTGGATACTGGAATATAGCTGTGTATGTGTATGTTTTAGACTTTCATAAGTTAACATTTTCTTCTTTTAAAACAGATACTTATGTAAGATATGATGCATTATTTATATTATTTTTTAATGTAATCTCTGTAGTTAAGCAGAGAAATAATAAAGTGACATATAATCTAATTCTGTTTTTGGAGAAAATAAATATAGACAATTTTTTTACCATGACTTAACACTCAATATTTGAATAGGAATGTGAATAAAATAATCATACCAATTTTGGCTCCTTAAATGTTTGACTATTAATCATATCCCATGCTTGTAATCCTAATGCAAGCATTCTAAGCAAAAGAACCAACACCTGATTATCCTATAAAATAAAACACATTAATATATTAATTTATTAAAAATAAAATTATTTAATGTTTTTATTTTTTAAAAAATCAATCCTTAAAATATATACACAGGCAGCAGATTAAGTGGATCTGTCACTATTAAAATGAATTACAAAATACTTTTGAATTTTATTGATTTTTTTTTACTTAAATTTGAAATGTTTCTACTTGATAAATGATTTAATTATTCTGATTAGATCATATCCCATGTTATACAAGTACTCTAAATCAGCATGTCTAATTGACAAGTTTTGATAGAATTTTTTACAACTTCTTAATATGATTATTGTTACCATTAATATACAGGTGATTTCAAAAATGTTAAATTATTCCTTAATCATTTCCATAACTGCACTATCACAATAACAAACCCATAACCATTAAATATGCAGTAATTAACATTTATTAATCTAAATTAATCATCAATATCTTACTTAATTATCAAATTATATGTGCACAGTAACATTGATTACATGTATAATAATATGCAATACATATTTATTATATTGTACACAATCAGCTATACCATAAAGTTTGTAGTATTCATAATATAACAATAAACCACAATAAAATATACAACGTGTCACATAAGTTCTGGAATCATATAAGTTATGTTAAACGTTGTTTATTATTTTTATTTTATACAGATAAAGCATGTCACTGAGTAAGGAGAAACAAATTCAAGTTATTTTGATGGTGAGGATCTGTAGTCAGCATGAAGTTTTCAAAGAGCATAACAAGCTGCATCTAGATTTTCCATACAGTAATTTGGTTGCAGCCAAAACACAGTTGTGTTTTGGCTGCAACCAAACTACTTGTTAACTAAACTACTAATTTAAACTACATGTTATTGGTGGCAAATCTGGATGCAGCTTGTTAGACAGCTCTGCAGAGATGAAGTTAACGGAATATTATATGAAAATTTATAAAAGACAATGAATTGTCTAACAGAGACAGAGAAATTAAATAATAGTAAATTGAAATCATTTATTGCATTAATTTAACAAGAATTTAACCAGGAAAAAGTAAAAACATTCAAAATGTCTTCATTTGTTCTCTAATGAAGCTATGAAACAACTATAGTAATCACCATCATTCTGATTAAAACTTTCATTAATTTAGCTTTTGATGATTTGATTCAATAAAAGAATAAATTCAAAATTTAACCAAGTTATAAAATTAAGGTATGAAATTGTATGTATTTTTAGAAAGTAACTGATTGTTGGAAATTCATTAAATTACTTCATATTGTTTTAATTTCATCAAATACAATCATATCATTAATTGAGGGGCTTGTTGGATATTAGGAAGTTTTTGAGAAATAGGAGAATTTCTTTTTTAATTCACCAGCATTTTAATATATGACATTTTATTAATGTGGGTGACAACCCCTGGGGCAATGCAACTGAACTGTGAAATTTTCTTAGATGACAAATTGATGATATACAAATGAAATTGTTTTTAGTATTTTTGTAGTTTTGTGGTATACACTGTTTCTCCACTAATCCCCCGAATTAAAGATTAAAATAAAATTAGCATTATTCTAAAATAGAGAGTAAAAAAATTGTCAGAATAATAAATATAAAAAACAATAAAACTGGAATAAAAATTAAATGTGTTTATTATAATTCTGTCAATTTTAAATATGTATTTAGTATTTAGCTATCTTAATAATATATTACTTACTGTTGGCACTAAATGCTTATTAAGTTTTTAGATCAAAAGAGTTCTATTTTTAAAGTTGTAAGAGTTTTATTTCATATAATACAGCTATATACAGTGGGTGATCGGTTAACGAACAGATCGGACAACGAACAAATCAGATAACGAACACTTTTGCGAAAGATTTTTATGTTCGGACAACGAACACATGATCGGATAACAAACACCCCACAGAACAAACACAAGAAGAAGCGACGTAAAATAACGAATACCGATTGGACTTTCCTTGTCTTCGGGCAACAATTCGAAACTTTTCGGAGTGTGGGAGACGTCGAAATCTACGCTCAAGCCGGTATATACCGATCGGATAGTATTCCTCCGAACTTTAAAACTCTCCCTTATAATTCCAGCCTTTTATTTTTATGAGAAAATAATTCTTTTATGTATTCGTGAGACTGTCGGGTAGGCACTCGTTAAGTTTTGCGTCTGTTTTTTTTTGTAAGGTGAGAATATAATAGCAAAGGTAAAGAGTTGGCAGAAGATGCCTAATGTTGCTGGGCAGTATGGCGTTATAAGTCTACAGTAGGCTGCAGTTCATTTTTTTAAGAAAAATACTGTATAATCAAGAAGACTCAAGCAGCTAAACGAGTAACAAAAATCACATCTGAGAAATATAGAACATCGAAGAGTTCATAATGGAACCTGAAACGGATCTGACGACAGAAGAATGCCATGAACTCTTGAATGAAGAACACCAAGAAACTCGGCGAGATATGTTTTCTTCTGAAAAAGAGGATTAATGCCGATATCTGTTATTAAAGATCCTTTGAAGAAGTGTGAGGATGTCAGAACAACGGTCTTAGAATGGCATCCAAACCAGGTTGAGGCTTGGGGATTTCTACAATTGCAATGCTATTAATTACTTACGAAAAATCCTGAAGAAGAGAGAAAAGCAATCGACATTAAACAGATTCTTTAACCCTTTCAAACTGAAAAAACATGACTAATAAAAACGCAAGACTGTGTACGTATGTATTTTTATTATTATATATAAATAAACGTAGTAAGAAAGTATATATTTTTTATTTTGGGGAATCTCCAGAACGAATTAATTAAATTTCCATTAAAACCTATGGTAAATCGATAATCGGTTAACAAACAATTCGGATAGCGAACAAAGCCTGGGAACGGATTATGTTCGTTAACCGATCACCCACTGTATTTTTATAATAGTAGTTTTAAACATTTAAGTGAAATTAATAAAAAATTCATACAATTAATAGATAAATAAGCTAGATCATCAATTGATTTTTATTGATAATTTATTGAAGAATTTTATTCTGTTAAATCTCTAAGGCTAAAATTTTGACTAAAAATATAAAGTCAAAGAAACAATTTAAAAATAATCAAAACAAAAAATTATTATCATAATTGTATAAAACAGAAGTTAATTTAAATTTGTTTATATAAAATGCAAAGAACTTTTATTATAAACATAGAAAAAATTCTTACTCTTGGAAGACTTTCAACATTGATTAAATAACCAAGAATTTTCAAAGCTGAAGAAGCCAAAAAATTAATTGCATAAGGATCAGACAGTGTCATTGAAAGATCCCTATAAAAATAAAAATTTTATAAACATTGGTTATTAGTTTTTCAAAAAATTACAAAAACATACAAATTAATTTTTATATCTACACAATCAATTTCCAATTATATTTATTCATATATAAGGTTTGATGGTTAACTAACTTCACTGCTGGCCATTAAAATTGTTACACCAGGAAGGAAAGCAAATAGCTGAATCATATTTATTTTACACGTACAGTATAATGGGAGGAAGACATGATTAAATTGACAGGTAATCTTGAAGTACAGAGCATGTATACCTTTCATGGAAATTTTGCATTTGTTGCATGCTACCTTCATGGTGTAACAATTTCAATTATATATTCATTATCATATTTTTTATGCAACTTATGAATATTACTGACACATATTTTAAATAATATTCAATGATAAAATTTTTATTCATTAAAAAATTTATATTTTAATTACCCAAGAACTTGTTCTTGTCCTTTCTTAATACTGTCTAAAAAACCTTGCAGTTCTCTGGAACGTTTAACATCTACATTTTTCTCACGTATGCAAGCATCTAAACACCATGTAAATTTATGACATGGATCAACACAGGTAATTTCTTGTACCTTTAAAAATTAAATAAAGTAAATATTAATAAATTAAGTAGAGGTTCACCATCAATTTTCTGGCACTCTTGGTTCCAGAACTGTACTGGATTAATTAACAGTGGTCACATAATAATAATAATTCAGTAATTCATATGATTCACTAATGTATTTCCTGAATCTCTAAAGTATTATAGATTGATGAAAATTTAAATAAGTATTAAATGTGAATTAAACAACACATGTTGCCAGTGATAACCTCATAACCTAGTCTGACACGATGAAGAAAATTCAAATGTCCACTCATAATTATGTTCAGATTAAAAGAGATGCTAGACCATCAGTTGCATATACCGAATATCTTACATACTAAGTAAACCTACATTAAGTTCCTACATTCAAGTTTCTTCAGTTCATTTCAAGTATTGATACTTGATAAGAATCTCTGAAGACAAGATAAAGAAACTTGGAAGTACTAGGAATTATTTATAGTTTTTTATATGTTCTCCATTGAAGCATAAACTAGTCAACTGTTTATCAAGAATTGAAGATTAATACTGAATACTACATATAACAATAGAATGTAAGATGCAATTTACAAAAGTTGTTGTTAATTAGTTATTGATAATAGGTATTTTAAAACTATTTTTATTACCCTAAACAGTAAAACATTCTTTTAAATAAAACTATAAATCTTTATTTGTGTATTTAAATCTATAGTAAAGCCTATTACAGAGGTTAAAAATTATCATCTCCCACAAAAACTACATTAAACACAAGATAAAAATACAACAATTACTTAAAAGGAAAAAAATCCTTACTAAATGACTGTACTGAAAGAAATTTCCTTTTACTTTTTGCTTTTAACAAGCTTTAAAAGGCTTTACTATAGAATTAAATAAGTAAATAAAGATTTAAAGTTTTATTCAAAAAAATCCTTCACTACTAAAGATAATAAAAATATTTTTATAATATATGTTATATGTTATGGACAAAGTGATTAATATAGGCATTATTCATAAGAACCAACAAAATCAGGTATTTTAATAAATTTCAATAAGTTATCAAATTGACTGGTCATTATGAATACTGCTATCATCTAGTCGGGCAAAATGATGAAAATATGTTGAGGAGTGATCATCCAAAATATGCTAGCCAATCAGCACTCGCATCTGAGTTGTGTGTGAATATTGTGTTTAGTACCGAATTTGGTGGCAGTTGTGACTGTTTGTGCTCTGGACGGATTCCTCCTGGAGGGGAGCTGCTGGCAGGCCACCGACTGTTTAACATTGCTAGTTATTGGTTTACGGTAGTTCTTGAACATATGTATCAATAAGTAGTATGTATCAATAACTAGTGATGTTAAACAATTGGCGGCCTGCCGGCCACTCCCCTCTGGGAGTATTCCGTCAAGAGCATAAACAGTTGTGACCGTCGCCATGACAGTGCACATAGGTAAAATTTTACCATTTAATTAATATAGTTAATAGTACTTAGTTTTAAATGATTACATGTTCTTTTTAAAATGCTTTGAAATAATTCACAAAAAAATAAATATTTCTAAATGAAATAAGTGGAGTTATTTAATCAAATTAAAATATCGCACAATTTAAAATTCGGTACTAAACGCAATATGCACTCAACACGATACAATTGGCAACTCAGAGTGTCGATTGGCTAGTTGTCAGATGATCACTCCTCAACATATTATCATCACTTTGCCCAACTACATGATAGCAGTATTCATAATGACTGGTCAATTTGATAAATTAATCAATATTTATCACACTGCACGCCCTTTTTGGTCATTATTCATAATGACTGGGCCTTATGAATAATGCTCAATTAATCACTTGGTCCATAACATATTAACAACAACTTTTGTTAAGTTGTATCTTATATTCTATTGTTATATATAGCATTCAGTATTAGCTTGCAAGGAAAGTACACTAAATGACTACCTGACTTCAGTATTTCATATTTAAAATTTCATTCCTGGCACTAAGNGAATGTAAGATGCAATTTACAAAAGTTGTTGTTAATTAGTTATTGATAATAGGTATTTTAAAACTATTTTTATTACCCTAAACAGTAAAACATTCTTTTAAATAAAACTATAAATCTTTATTTGTGTATTTAAATCTATAGTAAAGCCTATTACAGAGGTTAAAAATTATCATCTCCCACAAAAACTACATTAAACACAAGATAAAAATACAACAATTACTTAAAAGGAAAAAAATCCTTACTAAATGACTGTACTGAAAGAAATTTCCTTTTACTTTTTGCTTTTAACAAGCTTTAAAAGGCTTTACTATAGAATTAAATAAGTAAATAAAGATTTAAAGTTTTATTCAAAAAAATCCTTCACTACTAAAGATAATAAAAATATTTTTATAATATATGTTATATGTTATGGACAAAGTGATTAATATAGGCATTATTCATAAGAACCAACAAAATCAGGTATTTTAATAAATTTCAATAAGTTATCAAATTGACTGGTCATTATGAATACTGCTATCATCTAGTCGGGCAAAATGATGAAAATATGTTGAGGAGTGATCATCCAAAATATGCTAGCCAATCAGCACTCGCATCTGAGTTGTGTGTGAATATTGTGTTTAGTACCGAATTTGGTGGCAGTTGTGACTGTTTGTGCTCTGGACGGATTCCTCCTGGAGGGGAGCTGCTGGCAGGCCACCGACTGTTTAACATTGCTAGTTATTGGTTTACGGTAGTTCTTGAACATATGTATCAATAAGTAGTATGTATCAATAACTAGTGATGTTAAACAATTGGCGGCCTGCCGGCCACTCCCCTCTGGGAGGATTCCGTCAAGAGCATAAACAGTTGTGACCGTCGCCATGACAGTGCACATAGGTAAAATTTTACCATTTAATTAATATAGTTAATAGTACTTAGTTTTAAATGATTACATGTTCTTTTTAAAATGCTTTGAAATAATTCACAAAAAAATAAATATTTCTAAATGAAATAAGTGGAGTTATTTAATCAAATTAAAATATCGCACAATTTAAAATTCGGTACTAAACGCAATATGCACTCAACACGATACAATTGGCAACTCAGAGTGCCGATTGGCTAGTTGTCAGATGATCACTCCTCAACATATTATCATCACTTTGCCCAACTACATGATAGCAGTATTCATAATGACTGGTCAATTTGATAAATTAATCAATATTTATCACACTGCACGCCCTTTTTGGTCATTATTCATAATGACTGGGCCTTATGAATAATGCTCAATTAATCACTTGGTCCATAACAGATTAACAACAACTTTTGTTAAGTTGTATCTTATATTCTATTGTTATATATAGCATTCAGTATTAGCTTGCAAGGAAAGTACACTAAATGACTACCTGACTTCAGTATTTCATATTTAAAATTTCATTCCTGGCACTAAGTATTTATAATAATTTTAAATACTTTAGAATAATTTTAAATAATAAATAATAATAAAAAAAATAAGTATAACATTTTTCAAAAAGATTTTTAAGGACAATTTAAAATTGTTTTATTACAAAATTGTAAAATTTTAAATGAAATTTTGTCATATCCCAGTAATCAACTGTCTGAAGACCACAGTTTTAGTAGTATTGATCTATATAACATTTATACAACAAAATATCCTCTTGAAAAAAGTAAAGATCAATGCCTTTACTTTTTATTTTACATATTATTTAATTATATATATTTTTTAAAGGCAAGTTCATGTATTCTTGAATTTGTATTTCATATTAGTTCAATCTTTCAAACCTGAAAATGGTCATCTATAAAGCCAAAAACATTCATTCAAATGTAAAGTTTTAAAAGATTACCTCTATGTAATTTATTTATTGGCTGTTTAATAAGCTGTTTTATTACTTTGAGATTATAATTCTTTATCACTTATCAATCTAACTCATGGAAAAACTATATATACCCTCAGTAATAATTTAGAAATTTACTTACTTCAAGATCATGAAGTGCCATAAGAAGTTCTGCTCTCAATGTACAATAATGAACATTAGAAGTTCGTAAAAATAATGTACGTAAAAACTGTAGAACCATATCATATAATTTAACATTTTTTCCAATCATTGTCAATAAAGTTTGTACTACTTTTCCTTGCCTGCGTTGTTTAGGGGAGGGAATAAAAAACTGTGCTGTAGGGTCTGTATGATTAAATAATACTTCTTCTTTTTCTTTAGTGTATTGGCTAAGATAAGGTGAAACTTCATCTCCAAATAAAGCCTGATTATGTTGCCAGATCTGTCTTTTTACCTAAAAATACAATAAAATATATAATTATTATAATAATAAATTGTAAATAATGATACTAATGCACTCAAAATTACCAACATACTTAATTTTTAGTTAGTTACTTTAATTAGAAAGTTTAGTTTGTTGTTTAAGTAATTAGTATTTAATAAAACAACAATAAGTTGTCAAAAATAATAAATATAAAATAGTATTTTTTTTAGCATATTAATCATTATAAGCATTCTTCTAAAGTCTCTTCAGTCACTAACAAGTCATAGATCATACCATATTTTCTCTGACACTGATTCTTTAATAAAAAATATATAAAGTTTTAAAGAAATGTGCTAAAAAGTAAAAAGTAAATTTTCTTCAGCTTTCATAGTATTCTTGGTATTATGTGACCTAAAATAAAAGTATTGAATGTTCATGTTTAGATATATTCTTACTCACACTTTCTATCAACTTTTATGGCTACCTACAAGCACTTCACACTGAATTATCTAAATTCTTCTTGTTTTAGCATTTAATTGGGAAGGGATGAAAAACTGAGTTGCAAGATTTTATGTAGATAGTACAAATAAAATGGGCAATACTTTGCCTTATGTGTAGCATCATCTGTTATCAGATTTTTACAAATTTTAAATATATACAGTATGCATGCAAAGTTTCAACTAGATCAGAAATTCAGAAGTGGGTGAAAATTGAGCTACTTTATCTGGACAGACAGACATACAGCATACGTTAATAAAAAGCATATAATAAAGAAAGCAACTGCTACTTTTCTCACACAATATTTTATAAATATTTTCTACTTATAATAAGAATGACTTGGCTTTGATGTACAATAATATATATATTTAATACTGTATAATAAAGCTACAGTGGTTCACTGTAGCTTTATTATGAAATGTTTATGAAGCTCTGCATGAAATGTTTGAATAGAAGCAGACTTTGTTCAGATTAATGCATTTGAAAGGGAAATTTCAAATATATTATATTACCGGAAAAACCTGAAATCTCAAAAAAAGTCAAATTTTTTAGGTTCTGTAAAACATCAAAATTTGAACTTTGATGCCTCATGGAATGTCACATTGTCTATTGAATGATTAATTTAAGTACTAACTTCATATTTTTAATTTTCTTTTTTTTATTCATTTTCTCTACATTATTTTAAATAATATTTTCATTCTGTCATTGCAATGGCATAATAGAATGAAAATCGTGATTATTCTTTACTGGATTTTAACATTATTTATAGTTATTTAATTAATATATATATAAAATTAATATTGTTTAAAAAACTATAATTTGAACAAAGAAATGAGAGTGTCATGAAGTAATGTGAAATGTTGGGATTAGATTATTGAAGCCTCTAGTGTATGTATATAACAGTATATATAGTCAAATATTATGTACTTGTATTAAAACATTATAACACAATATTAAACAGCTCTCCAACAGATGAATAATTTATCATTGTGTGCACGTCAGAAAGTTGTGTTAGTTTTGAACAACTTCACAGAAAAACCAGAAGAAAGTTTGAGACCATACAAAAAAATTTGATTTATGTTATATTGACTTGATTTTTGCAGTGGTAACTTCTCTTCAAGATTTTTCATTGAAAATCGTTGTTTCTGTAATTTCACTCACTTGTTAGTGAGAAGAAAAGTGACATATGACTTTATGGCATGAATCCAATGATATTTTACAATTAGTAATTATATGAATATACAGTAGATTTATAAGCTGCTCTTCAGAGAATGATTCCATTTTTTTTATAATTGAAAAATTACAAAAGTCTTCATTACATTACCTTTCTCAATTTAATTTTTCAATTTGCAGTAGAAGTTCATTAATCCACCACTTCAGGCATCAGAATTATCAAAAATGCCAGATTACCAAATATTTTTGTATTTTTGCAAAATTTGATGATAAGTTATATGAAATCTGAACATTAAAGACATTGCATACATTCTAGACCCTCATACTCTATTGTATGCTCAGATCTGTTTACATACATTCTTTAATCAGTCTGAAGATGATATAGTGCATAACTATACTGTGTTAAGATTGATTGCAAAACCTTCCAAAATGCTAATGAATACATTATTATCCAGGGATTTTAATGCAGCATATATCAAACAACTTTCAATTCATACAATACAAGCATGCCAGATTATCATCGGACAATTCTGGATTATCAGGTGAACATGATAATTATAAGGCATCTTATGTGCTACCATGAGCACAAAAGGCCAAGAAACCTCATATAATTTCTTTCATCCACTTTTTGATGGTGTCCAACTGTTCCTCAGCTTTAACTGGTCAAAAAATGTTTATACAACAGCAAACAACTGCCAGATTACACCAGGCATTATTATAGCCCAAGGTAATCCAGCAATTGTTTGGCATTAAATTAAAAATCAGTTTGTTGGATGTTTATATTTGAATGTTTTGTACTAATTTTGAGATGTTATAAGACTATAATTTAAACTGAGCAACTATCTTTCATAGGAACCAAGACAGGATTTTACCTCATAAGAGGGAGTCTGAAATGCATGGCAACTACATCATGGCCCACTACCAATTACCTATTCTCTCAAGCACTTGTATTTGGCTAATATGCAGTAGAAGCATGATATAGCCTGGTGTGCAATATTTTAGTCTAAACTCTGTATATTAGATAGATCAATTAATATTTTTATAATTATTTTAAAATTAAAAATACTGATTTTTTATAATAAATTGAAATTTAAAATAAATTACCTGTACAGCACATTCTTCATAAAATTGTTTATCAGCTACTAACTGTTTCAAATATTTATCATCCACTTGATTCATATTTTTTAATATACACATTACTACAGGTCGTAGTATGGGAATCTAAAATTTAAAAAGTTTATGATTTAAATTATGACAAAACAATATTTATATGTTGGGTTATAGTTTGAAAATGCTTATTTAAACTTAAGAAAAGCAATAAACATCTTGACTTTGCCTTATTTTACAAATCATTAATGAAGTTTTGCATTAATGACAGTGAAAAATTAATTTTTTTTAGTGAACAGTAAGTTCATATGAACTTTTAAATATTAACAGTTTTGGAACTATACATGCTAGAATTAATCTGTAAAAAAGTTTATAAGACTGATATGTCTAGTTTTTTCTCATTATTTCAAAAATTGATTATTCTTTTCCTTACCCATTATTATTATTATTATTATTTATTTTTTTTTTGGGACTTCAAAATTACTTTTGTTTTCAGAAATGTTATTGACTCATGGACTCTAGACAGAAGTGACAGATTTCAGCTCAGCTAATCAAATAATGCAGCTTATTTTCCCTTCTAGAGAAGCCATGGGCCAATTTATAATGAACTAGTAAAGCCAAAACTATTATTATTTAAAAGTGCTCAAGGATTTTATAAATACTCTGTATACAATGAATTTTCTTAAGAAAATGTATTAAACTATATAATTATCAATTTATTAAAAACCGTAAGCAGACTAATCAATAATATTGTACTGTATTTAAAATTATTTATACAAGATTTCAACATTAGCCCACTAGACATTTAAAATTTTTGAACAAATTAGTTTTCAATATCTATAGTAACAAATATAACTGGAAGGAGACACAAAAGACAAAAATGCTTACTTAAACACAGTAGTCAATGAGAAATCTAAAATGTTTTATGTTAAGTATTCAGTTGCATCAGTTGTAAAGTACTATTTGATTTGGTTACAGTGTTTCCATAAGCATTATTAATAGATCAAAAATAAAATTTATTTATATTTCATATATCTTATCATTATACATCAAATTATGTAATAAAGTAAACTTCTCATATCTAAATCATATATGAATGATTAAAATATAATTTTGTTCTGTTTTCACTTTCCCAGCTGTTATAACATAACATGCGAAAGTATTGTAATCATCTCAAATCTTTACTTTCCTAGCTGTTTTCATGTAACATGGGGTTACATTCTCAACTGTTATAATATTGTAATCATGTCACATTTGACCCTCTGGATTCTTTGGAATCGTGATGTTTTGACACCTCTGAATCCAAAAGAGTAAAAAAGTGATACCAAAAATATGCATGCATGTGTGAGCATCTATTTTGTTTAATATCTCAGGATAGGGTAATGATAAAGAATGAAATTTAGCATGGTAGTTTACGTATAAGGAGCATTGATGCTATTAAATTTTGGTGGTTACAGGTCAAGAGGGTGAAGAGATAGTGGTGGTCACATGTCAAGAAGGGTCAGAATTAATGAAGATTTTACTCATTAATGTTTACAATTTTTTTACAAAACTCATCACTACTCTCAAAATTAAGCTTTCTTTTTTTATAACAAAACCTCATAAATGGTGCCAAACACAATTTTATTTATTATGCTTAATAACATAAAAGTCATTTTTTTTAATAAAATCTCATAACAGTTGGGAAAGTTACGTAACTCATGGCTGGATTTTTTCCTCTTATTTATTATATAAAATTGTTTTTAATAAAATAAAGTTAAAATATTTTAAACTTTATTTTATTTACTTCTTTTTCATATGTTAAGTTTTAAATTGAGAAAACACTACATGATTTTTATTTGAATGAGTATATGATTATAAAATGATAGATTAATTTGATTTTTTAAAATAAAATTTCTTCTTTTCATTTAGTTTTTATTTCTAAATAATTTATTACGTTTTCATATCTTTATTAATCAATCTAAACAACAATTCTATAATTTATTTAATCAAATATACACTATTATGTTCATCTGAATTTTTGATACATCCATTATGAAATCATATCTTTAATATTGAATTTGTTAACAGAAAATTTAAAAATTGTATATTCTAAAAATATTACTTTCTTAATTTTATGAATATTTAGAAAATTTAATTTAAAATGTTACTTGGACAACAAATAATACATTAAGCTTTCATAAGGAAATTAAAAGTAAACAATTTATTTAAATTCAGTCAAACTAAAGTGACTTATTGTTTCTTATGAAATAAGATTATATGTCGTATGATTAGAAAATTTAGTTATAAAAATCTCTGAAAATTCTGAAACACCATTTTGTTCAATTTTCAATAACCAATATTTGTTTAAAACTTTTATTTTTTAAATAACATTTAATTTACCTTAATAACAGGAAAACTTTTCTGTAACAGCTCTTTTAATTTTTTCTCCTTTTCTTGATTGTCATGCTCTTGTTTTCCAAGGTTTTCAATTTGCATCAATAGTTGCTCTTTTAGTTCTTCTAGAACTGATGTATGAAATTCAAGTCTTCTCACACCATGAAGGTCTAGCAGTGGTAGCATTGGCCTAAGAGATGGTAACAAAATTCCATTTTCTGTTTGAAATTCTTCAATGGCACGAACTGGATCAGAACAGTTTGTAAGTGCTTCACGCAAATATTCTTTACCAGGAATGCCAACTTCTTCCAATCCAGCCATTCTAGTTTTTTAAAACCTGTTATAAAATTTAAAAAAGAAGTTTAAGTAAACTTCAGTAAATTATTAAGATAATCATGTTTGTAAATTAAAAATAATATACATCACTATTCAATGTAATAAATAAGCATGCTAGTTTTAAGCAAATAAGCATTATTTTCAATATACTGTACAATTAATTGCACATTTACTAAAATTTAAGAATTAATTATTAGAGATACATAATGCTTCTGATATTATTAGAAAGCATAGATTTTATATGAATATTGTTCTGATCTAAAACATAAATTTTCTCTATATATTTCAACATATTAGCCTTAATTCCTTAATGATTAGAAGTAAAATCCAAGTCTGAAATATTGATACATGCCATCAACTTTACATGATGGGCATGCTGCCCAGTAAAGTGGCTCAATTGAGTATCTCAGTACTCAACTAAGTAATCACCACCCATTAGAACAAATTTTCGATTAATAACAAATATTTTTATTTTAATAAATTAAAATAGAAAATTCACCAAGACTTTATTTGCTGAGAAAAACATATCTATATTAAGTACAGACAGTTGTTAAAGCTGAGTTAATTAAAATTTCTGCCACATATAAAAAGGGATTGCCACAATTAATTTTGTATATTAATCAAATCCCATGTTAAGAAAAACCTCATTATACAAAAGATATCTGTACAAGGTCTGTTCAAAAAGTTATCTGACCTTTTTTTTTTCCATGTAAACCAATTATGCGTGAGAGGCCTCCTTCGGTGGAGTTGTGGAGGGGACAGTCATGCACAGCCCTGAATTTTTTCCCGCCTGCAGGAAGCGTCAGTCGTTGGCATTCGGCCTATGAGTGAGGTCATGTAGTGCACTCTTGTCAGATTCCACTAAGCTGGAAAATGACTGAACAGCGTGAGCAGCGATATTACATCAAATTTTGCCAAAAACCTTGGCGATACCTAAGCGTAAACCATTCGCAAGATTCAGCAGGCTTTCAGGGACGATCCCCGAGGCCAAAAAAAGCGCGGCAGGTCCGCAGCAATACCAAAGGTCATGTTGACAGTTTTTTCGACTCTCGTGGGGTGGTGTGTCGTGAGTACGCACCACAAGGCCAAACCATCGCAAAGAAGTACTACCAGGAGGTCCTTCGTCGTCTTTCCGATACAGTGTGACACAAATGACCGGATCTGTGGTCGATCAAAACTTGGTAGCTCCATCGTGATAACGCATCCGCCCATTCCGCGCATCTGATTCGGGCTTTCGTCGCCAAACACAATACTCCTGTGGTTCGTCACGCTCCATACTCTCCCCACATGGCTCCGTGTGACCTTTGGCTATTTCCCAAGCTGAAAATGCCACTAAAAGGAACCCGAATTTAGTCGAGAGAAGACATCATGCGAAATCCGACAGACCGGCTGATGGCCATTCCAAAAGATGCGTTCCAGCTGTGTTTCCAGCAATGGCAGGAACGCTGGGAGAAGTGTATACATTACCAAGGAGACTACTTTGAAGGGGATTAGGGTTTCGTACCTCAAAATCAATAAATTTATTTTTGCCGACCAAAGGTCTGATACTTATTGAACAGACGTTGTATTCAATAAAAATAGGTTGAATAGGAACAAGCATTAAACTTTATTATTCTTTACCGTGTGGCTGTTCCTAGTATTTGAGTCTGATGTGCTTTTTTTCTGTTTCATCCAGTGGTCAAATGCATATGACTTTTATGCTGTTTATTTTTCATTTGTGTTGGGTGACAGCAGGGGCTAGCAGAGAGTGAGGGATAGAAGAGTATAAATAAAATTCACAAACCTTACAGTTTTTGCATTTAGTTGTGAAAACTGTTATATCTCTAATGTTTTCACTCCACATCTAGGACCTTCCTCAGGTAGAACTTCTTATACAATTAAATCTTTCTGGTATTAGTATTGCTATCTTGGAATGCATGCGAGACTCTGACATATTCGAATTTTGAATGTTTTCTTTTAAAAAACTTTTTCTTTCGTTATCCAATCCACTTTTTGTCTTTAAAATTGACAGATAGGCCCTGTCAGTCTGCTTTAAATATTTCCAATGCTTCTAAATTCTTAAACTGATGTATTGTAAAGTAAAAAACAAATATCAAAGCCATGGTAAGCTATATTTGACTTGACATTATAGAGAACAATGCAGGTACACCTAATTCGATAACAAAAAAAAAAAAACATTAATTGCATTCCAAGATTGAATGCTAACACCAAAAAATGTGATTTTTTAGAAATTTCTACCTGAAGAAAAGTCCCAGGTGTGGACTGAGAACATTAGTGACATAACAGTTTTTATAACTAAATGCAAAGTACAATGTTTATGATTTTATTTACAATGATTAATGCTTTGTTGTTGAAAGATTACTTTATAGGTAGAAGAGTGTCAGTGTGGGAAATGGCACCCTTGCCACCCAAACGAGCTACAAATCAGGCAAAGTCAGACAAGGGATTAATTAAGCTTCAGTGGATGCTGTTTCATTTCATTAAATTTTATACAGTTTATTCATTTTATACATTTATTTTAAAATTTCTTATATGCTTCATTTCTATTTACAATATCTATCATTCATAAAGTAAAGAAAATTGAATTTTGTTGGACATTGAAAGAGGAGAGGGGATATAGAAACTCAGACAAACGAAAAAGGGGAGTAAATGTTTCAAGGAAAATACAGATGTAATTTATGAACAGCCCCTTATTGTTTGGTTATGTAATTCATTCTTCTCAATTGTATGACATCAATAACAATATAATTGTGAATGTAATTACCATAATTTTAATTATTATTAAAGTAATAGCGTATTAATATCATGTAAAATAAACATATACCATCACGTGAAACATGTGACAGACATTTTATAATAATTGTCAGTTTCATTTGTACGTGTATTAAAGTAAAATATAGATAAAAATTAAAATCTAAAAAATAAAACATCTTTTATGGATGTAAAAAAAAGATACAAACGAAACGACTTACAAATAATTCTTTCTTCTTATAAATGTTTTCAAAGGATCCGCCAGCCGGTATAAAAACAATTCAACATGATCTCCATACAACTAATTTTTAAATTTCGCGAAAGATGGCGCCTCGAAAATCAAACAAAATTAAAAGTATATATATACAATAATTTGCGATCGTTGAAAACATTAAAAAAAATTAAATTATTACTTAGAAAAACTTCTAAAATTTAGAAATAATATTATTTTTTCTTAACAAACTAGAATTTAGTTTAATTTTTTTTTTAAATTAATTCATAATGGTCGATCAGCTATTGTGTCAGCCCAAGGACTATATACTACAAAGATAGCCAGATCCCTATTCTACAATGTTAGCCAGGAATGGCAAGTTAGTGACGTCAGCACGTGTCCTGACCTCTCTGTTTACATAGAGCAGAGTGTGCACGTGTTTAGTTTTCGCTTTTAATATTCGTCCAATTTTGTGATTAACGAAGTGATTTATTTTAATATTTCTGTAATTGTTTTATTTGACTAAGTTTTTTATAAGGTAAGATGATTTAAATATAAGTCATTAAATATTTAAAGCTATATTTTTATGTTAGGTGAAGAACAAAAT